>NW_024358722.1:8340052-8470052 GCF_014805655.1 Passer montanus | reverse complement strand
ATGTCCCTGAATCATCATTGGAGAAATATTTTCTAATCTAAATGCTGAGAAAGATATTGTGGCTCATTTTGCAGAATATAAACATTGACACATCTTTTTTTTGTATCATTTTAGGAGTTATTTTTCCCATTATATTCCAGCCTTATACTGATCAGACTTGTATACATTAACAAAGGTGTAGAGCTGGCTTCCTTCTCTTTTGTGCCTTTAAACTTGCATGTACTTTGTTGTTCTCTTTAAATGCTATTTTGAGGTGTATTTGAAAATATATGGATAATATACTTTGTGGGCTTAGATAATTGGTTGTAAAGAAGTGAATGCATTGACACTTAATTAGTAAGGAAATAGTTGTCTGAATCTGAAGATCTTTCTTAAAGTGCACCTATTGAATGCTTGTATTTTGCTGCCTATTTTTTTTTTAATTCCACTGTTGATTTTTCTGTCTATGATTGAAATGTCCTCATTTGCTTTAGTGTTGAAGGCTCCTTTTCTATATGTGTATATGTATGTTTTTTTCCAGCAGGACTTTTCCTCCTGTAGATGTATAAGAAATTATGCATCAGACAAAAGCCTCATAAACTGACCATTTGTCCTTTGGACACAATAGCCTGCCCAGCCCCTCTGCTCCTCCTCTCCAATTATGTGTGATTAGTCTCAGTGTGTTGTGTCAAGAAGGGGGAGTGTGCTGAGTGCTTATTATCTGTTTAGGTACAAGAAGAGCACATTTAGGTTCTGCCTATGAATGGAAAGTGAGTCTTTATCAGGACTAAAATCTAAATGCTACTATCCTAGAAATTGCTTTCAAAATAACACATGCTTTTTTTGATAAATTCCAAGAAACACTGTAAGAACTAAAGGATTTTATAATGTAATCAAACTATCTCCCTTGAATTGGTTTATATTGTGATATATTGTCACCCATATATTTGATACACACTTAATGTGAGTTTTCTTATTGTATGGGAAAAGACAAAAATCCTACAAAGAAACAGGAGCAGTATCTGATTTCTTAACAGTTTAACAGACTGTTTTAATGACTTCTCAGTAGCAGTCTTTAAACCACAACACTTTTAAAATGTTGAAAAAAGAGAGAGAGGCAGAGACCATGACTGAGAGAGGAAGGTACTAGCTGCAAGCAAGTGTAGAGAATCCTTCTAAAATACATTAATTAAAAGAATTGCAATTTGACAATAAGCATTCTTCCATATTCAACTCATTGGCCAGCATGTAAAGGACAAGCTTCTGAAAGTCCCTTGCTCTTCTGCTTCTTCCCAAATAAATTTTTTCACTACCAGTTTGCACATCCTTGTATTCAGTACTTTTTATGCTCCATTAGAGCACCTAGATGGATCTCAGAAGGCATAGGTCAAGTCGCAGTTAGATCATACATTTCTTTCGCACAAAAACTTGAATTGCAATGCCAAGTGATGGGCTAACATCACAATAACAGCAATTTATTCCTCTTTTGATAAAAAGCAGCCTATTCTCGGTGTTAGATAAAGACCAGGGGCAATGCAAACCAACCATTTATCCTAGAACTGAGTAGTATAGCTGGTATGAGTTTCATATTCAAACTCCTGTTGGAAAATACTTGTGTGGTAAGAAATCAAAAGCATTTAGGAGTAATTTAAAATTGCTGTGAGGATGGCTTTAGTGTAATTAGTTTTGTTTTGTTTGTCCCACACAGCAGTGCCTTTGTTTCTCTAAAACCATGTACAAGGAATCTTCATAATCAACAAAGCAGTGGGGAAAATAACACAATATTGAAATTTGTGAACCTTTTATTTTTGAGAGGACCTGAATGTCTGCTGTACAATAATCTAATAAAGATTGTTAGTTGCTAAAAATAGAGGCAACGTCATTTGAAAATTGCGGTTTTAGCTCTAAGAAGAAAACAGTTTTGCTCAAATTCGTAGCTGATAATTGCTTTTTATTTCTTTAGTGTCTGTCGTTTGAGTTGAAGGCTTTGCACAGGTGCTGCCATCCCTAAAGTGTGTAATTGATGGCTTGTTTACCAAAGATGCATTTAGGTTTCATCCTGCAAACTCATATTGGAGCTCCACAGGCAGTAAAGTTACTCATCTACATAAGTGCTTGCAGGTTTGGTCCATGTACACATTTTTAGAGGTACATAAACACGTTCTCTTTTTGATTTTTTTTTTGTTTCAAAATGGGTGTTGAAAAGTCACAGATATAGGATTTACATGAGGCACAAAGAATGTTCTCTTTTAGATATATCTCTGAGTCCCTTGCATTAGTGGCTATTTGAATTGTTTCTGAGCACTTAAATTTTAATAAAAATACAGTGTTTATTAATGCATCAAATATCTTTGCTAAGAAAATGTTAGGCAGTTTGGCAAATCATGCTTATAAAATGTATCAGAGCCTTTTATGTCATGTATTTTAACTAGTCTCTGATACTTGGTGTATTTTTAATGATATAATTTACAGTGTTCTGTAACAGAATATTGAGCTTAATTACTTTGTGTTTGCAAAGCATTTGAAGTTGAATGACACTATGCAAGAGCTATGCTGGCTTCACTGAGAATGGAAATGTTAGGCTGATGCAAGTTTTCCTTCACATATTTTGGTAATTCTTACAACAGTGCTGTGTCTTCTTTCTCAGAGCCAAATGGCAGAGAGAAGTGGTATTCTTGTGGACAGCCATTCCTTGGGCACAGCTCTCATGTACCTGGTGCCACTGACAGTTAGTTGTGTAATCTTCAGGATATGAAAGATCAAGAAAGTGTTCTATTTCCTGCTGTGAGCTATGGCAACACCTTGCTTTAAAATTGCAAACTAGTCCCAACTGATAGCATTTCGGAGCACTGGGAAAAATCTTTCCATTTAGGAATTAATTTGAATAGGAATTCCTAATCCATTTAGGAATAAATTTGATTTGAAACAGAAAATGTCTTAAGAATGTGAGATGAGGCAGGAGAACTTGTGATCCCAGGTACCAGTCCAGCTTCAAAATCCTTATTAGACAAGTCATTCACATTTTGCCTGTGGCTTTAATGGCTACATGTTTGCACAAGGAGGAAAGCTGGATTAAAATTGTTCCCCCCCACAAAAAGCATCTTTCTATCTTGAGCCTGGCTGCAAACGGTCTATCAAGTGTTACATCTCCATTACAACTCTCCTTCGCTGTTCCCTGAACAAAAGAGGATGCAGTGGGTGGAGCTTTTGATACTCCTCTTGATATGGCAGGTGGCACAGCTGATATGGCGGGGGAAGAGGAAAAAGGCAGCAACACATGCAAGTCAAACACACAGTGTTTTATTACCCACTCTCTCTAATGCAAGAGGGGAATAACCAAGTCCTTGTTTTTTTCACAGGAGAAATTATAAACATGTACTTTAACCTGGATTTTAATGTTGGTTTTTTCCAGAGTGTGTGTTTTTTCTTTTTTAAGGCAGGGTTTTTTAACAGTGATGTCAAACTGCAAATTCCTTTAACTCTTTTGAAATGTTTTGAGAAACTACGAGAAAGTGCTAGGACAACATGCACTGGTGGTTATGTCTAGAATGTTTTCTGCACAGCCTGGTCATCCCATGTTGTTTCCTCAGAAAGAGGCAATTTTTTTTTTTTTGCTTTCTATTTTTTATTTGCTTTTTATATTGTCTTGAGTCTGATTAAGGTGGTGTCTCCACTGCCACATATTGGTAGTCTAACACTGGTTGTAAGCCCACTGGTATCTTTTGAAAGATTGCTTTGAAAGTTGATTTTCAATATGATTCACATCTGCAATGCAATAGCACTTATTAATGCAATCAAAATGAGGGCACCCTCATTCAAAATCCCATAAAGTTTAAAGAAGGTCAATACATGACTTGGTAAATTTGCTGATGAATGTGTAAGTAAGGAGGGGACCCCCAAAATGATGCCCATTCCTCATATGAGGAAACCTGAAGCACAGCCAGTATTGCTGTCTCCATTGCCCATAGCAATTTAGAAATCAGGCAATGCACTCTAGAACTGACCCCAGATTTTGTGAGACCCACTGCTGCATCTCCTCTGCAAGATCCATCTCCTTCTCCAACCTGTGGTCTCTGTTCCAACAGCTGAATGTAACAAATCTAACTTTTCTTTCCCATTTTTAGAGGGTTTAGCCTATTACAGCTCCTTGCTTAGTCAGCAGCTGGCTTGCTGCCAAAAAGCCCAGCATATTGTTGTGGCTGGGTAAAAGCTGGATATTTTCCATGGCTGTCCAACAGCGGCATTGGATCTTCATTGTCTTCTCGTGTGTAAAGTGTGTGGAAAGTAGAGGGAAGATGCACGAAGCGTTAGTCCAGATGGCATTCCACAGCCTGAGAAGAAACATCTTGACCCTCGAATCTGGGTTAAACTCAACAGATGCCAAGCCCCCAAAAACAAAGAGCTGTTGTGGCTGACGACAGCAAAGGAGAGATAGGCCTTTGTAATAGAAAGTATCTTTTATTTTGGATGCATTTCCCTGCAAATAACCAAAACAGTGTCACTTGTGGAAGATTACTTATTAAAAACAAGCAAAAAAATGATGGTTGTCTGCATTAGGCATCGTCCCCCTTCAGTTGTAAAATGTTGCCCCTGGGTGATGGGTTATGCTCACAGAAAGGATTTGAACATTCAGACTGCGCTGTGCCCTGACAGAGCCTGCATGCTAAAAGACCTGTTATTTTTTCCTGACTCTGACTCCAATTAATGTACTTTTTAAATGATTAAACATATCATGCTGTGACTTCTGAAATGTCAACAAGCTTCGAAACTTGGGAGACAGGAATGTAATAAAATAGGTAATAGGAGATTCAATAGTTAATAGAGGCCCTGAAGTGTGAGTGTATACAGTAGCTGTATATTGGAAACTGTGCAAATGAAGATGGCTTAGTATTGCAAACTGAGGAAGAAAATTGTTTTTAATTAGCACCTTCATAAGAACTGCTGATTAATACTGTTTGGTTTGGTGAAAAGCTTTCAGCTGAGTAATTTGTACAGCCATTACAACAGTTTTGTTAGACCAGGACTCCTGTTGTTAAACACAAACAGCAGATGATAATGGTGGAAGATGAGTTTGTCATGTAACAATTTACCTTATTGAAAAAAGCTTTATATAAAACCCAATACAGTAGGTACTAGCAGAAATCACATATTTTAAATCCTTTCAAGATTGCAGTGTGTGATGCTGGTATGTTTTTTCATGGAGGAGAAACAGATTTTATATCATTTATAAAATTATATATACAATTTAAAGGTGTTGTAGCATGGACAGACCACTTTACTGGTAATGCTTTACATCAGGACGGTAAAGTGCTGGTATATTCAGACACTTCCTAAGTATACAAAGTCAGTCTAAAATTTGAAAGGTAATTAAGTAATATTGTTCACATGCAAATGTATGTTTGTGCATTATGCACTGAAATTACGTCTGGTGTTTGTGTGATGTCTAGCATTTATACCTAAGGCTTTAAGGAGATTTCTCCCAGGTTAACTACTACCGTTCACGGCAATTGCTTCCCCTTCCTTTCAACTGACAACAAAAAATTAAAACCCCTTATCCATGTCTCCATAATACAGAGGCATATGCATTTTAGTGGCCCAGATACAAAATTTAGTGCAGTCTGTAGAAACTGAGGGATTTTATTAAATGTGGTAACAATGAAGGAATATCTGCACTAAATTATGACGCTAACCAAGGATGGTAAGATCTGTAAATTATTGGAGTGCTATAATAGAACATGAGAGTTTTCCTTTAGACAGGCCTTCGGGGTAATAACAAGGGTTGAGACTCACGACAGTGCCAAATAAGCTTTAGACAGCATAATAGTCTGCAAAGAAAAGCCACAGAGCACTAATGTAAAAGAAGAGCTGTCCACCACATGCAGTAAAAATCACCAAAGGTCATTTTATGGTAGCAATTGTGACATAAAATTGGTGGTCATGCTACATGTCTAATACTCAGCACAGCTTTATAAATGATGGGCCCCTAGCGATGGCTGTCATTAAGTGCTTTCATCATAATAAACTTTAAACTGTTGGCTTTATGAATCGCCAGCCAGCTTCAGCTGTTCGTTGGATGGAGCTTGCAGTGCCTTAAGTGTGACAAGGCCTATTAGGAACTGCAACCATGTTTCAAGCGTACTTGGCTTTCCCACTCCTGGGGTGATTGCTGCCTATTAAATGGCATCTGGGAAGATTTTCCTCCAGCAATCTCTGATCAAGAGCTTTTTTGGGCTTTGACCTGCATTTCCTTCAAGACTTTCTCTGAGGAGTTTTATAAGAGCAAAACTCCAGAGGATTTATAGCCACTTCTGATTAATACCTTTTCAGTTTTTCTAGCAACTCTCCCACTGCTACATGGAGAAAAGCTTTCATTGTTCCTAAGGTGCTTATTTGTGACCTTTTCTCTGCTTTCTGATTCCCTCTAACATGTTCTCAGTGAAATCCTTGGTGTGCAACCAAGACAGTTGCTGAAGTTGCTGCAGCTTTCTTTGCAGTGGCTTTGGTAGTTAAAAAAGAAAATTAATTTAGAAGGAACGCCTCCCATTTCTATTTCAAAAGTGGTCTCGCAACTCACAGGTAACAGTTAAATGCCAGCAGTACGGATTTGCTCTCCTAAATAGTGTACATGAGGTAGAGAAATGCCAGTTCCATGGGGCTCCAGCTGAGGGGAATGCAGCTACATAATTATAACAAAAATTTCCTCCTCGAACCCAGCCTCTCAAATCCCTGTGTAACAACAGCCTCTGTGGCCCGTTGGCAGGCACGGAGCGAGTTCTGTAGTGGCAGGGCCACATTCTTCCTTCAGCAGCTTCCTCTCTTTGTGAGGGAAGTGTCCCAGTCCCGAGTTCATTTGCGGTCCCTCGCTGTGTCGAGACAGCGTGGGCAGAGGAGCAAAATGTGAAGTGTTTACAGCTTTAGGAAGGTCATGGCAGCACCCCAAAGCTCCCCTGGTGCAGTGGTCTCAGTGGGAGACCCTTGGGCACACAGGCTGCCAGGATCCGGTCCCGTTCTCGCCCTGGCACAGGATCAGGGCATGGCCCCTGAGGTGGCACATTCCTGAGGCCTGGAGTGCGCCAGGGATAACTATACTGCTGAAATATAAAGTTGCATATAAAGATTTCATTAACTAGATTATATTTTCATCACTCTTATGCACATGAAGTCCTTTAATTTCTATAAATCTTACAGTGAGTTAGAATTAAATCGTATTAGTGTGAATAATAAATGTTTAGGGATCACTCATCTAAGAACTTGTAGTATTTAATTTACAAGGACTATACATTTTTCAAATCTGTTTTAACAAGGAACTTTAAGCACTTCTTGAGGTTTTAAAAAAAGTAGAAAAAACCAAAAAACACAACAGATCTGGAAAGCAAAAATGCTCCATTTTTCCCAGGATGCTGAATGAGTCACTCAGGAGGTATTGTAGTTGCAAAAGCTTTCTGTGTGTAAGAATCTCGCTAATACTCTTATTAGCATCTTTTTTAATCCAGGTAACATAATAGTCAAAGTGTCAGATGAATGTCTCAGAAGTGGACCATTAAAAAATAAATTGTGAAACCTTTGAGAGATTAGCATTTGAATCCAGCCAGAAGCTCCTTGAGGTTCTTGGGTGTGGATCAGAGTCCTTAATGTATAAGTTGCTATCACAAACCCCATCAGCCTCCAAGTTACTTGGAATGAGAAGGCAGTAGCCACAATTATTAGTCTTAGCTCTGGAGTTGTTTCCTCTGGGAAGCAAATTAGCAAAATGAGATTTTCATTGCAAAAAAAGGTTTCATTTTCTGATACTTTTCATTTCTAAGGAAGTTTTAAAAGCAAACAACAAATAAAAAGTACATTAAAAGAGTATTTCCAGGGTAAAAACTCATGGTTTAATTCATAATGATAATAGTTAGCTCTTAACCAAGGCTAATATGAACTTTGTGCATTCAATATGCTTTTTTAAGTCATTGCTTACATAACATCATCAGCTGATGCAATAGTTGACCTTTTCCCATGTTGGGAAACTGAGGCAAAGAAGTGAAGTAACACACATAGAAAGGCTCCATGACAGGCAAAAATGTATTTATAATGCAAGTTTCACTCAAAGACAGTTCTTAAACAGCAGACCTTTAAGAATCCATCACATTTAATTTTTGTGCTAGTTGTTGGCATACTCTGGGAACTGCATATTTTTCATCATCAGGTACCATTTGAAATTTCCTGAAGAAGTTATCGTTCTTTCTGATGGATGGTACCGGTATTGGATTTCTCAGCAGATGTACTGAAATACAGACAGGGATGTAGGATGTACAAGAAGTATTTTAATTTGGTATTTCCCTTCTTCTAATGCATTTCAGCAGCAAGCTGCTCATTTTCAAGGGATTGGGTAAGAGCACTGAAGAAAACATGTAAAATTTCTTTGCCAAATTTCTACAGGAGACAAAGCTGCTTATTTGTTTGAAGGGAGCACTGATGGACATTCCTACATCTTCATACTGTTTTAGCGTTCCTGCTGCTGTGCTTCATTCCAGGAGCTGGGGAAGATACTAGCAGAGGTGGCTCTAGGTTAACTCTTTGTGATCTCACCAGAAATCTGCAGGGATTGTTTGAGCCACTTTTTGAGACAAGTACTTCCTCAAGTCTGCAGGCTACTAGAAGATTTGGGGATGCAGACCGCACATAAAGCTCTGTGTGGCGTGAATCACAGCAAAGGCATTAGCACTGTGTGAGCGTGTTCCATAACTGATGCAAACAGTTAAAGTGGTGACACAACAGGAAACAAAGTGGTGATTTAACCTTGCATTCCTGGTGCAGGGAACAGCAGCAGCTTGGCAGATTACTACAGAAAGGGCAGGTGGTTTTGTCATGGCTCTACAGCAGCTTGTGCCAGGTGAGATGCATCTGTGCTTTTCTGTGCCCACCCTGCAGACAAGGTGCTGCCAGATAACTGCATGGGGAACAAAAAGGGATCATGTCACAGGCACCAACACTCTGGGAGTCTGCCAGCTTATGTAGTGAGGTAGAAATATTAGCAAACACGTGGGGAAAAGAGTCTATTATGGAAATAAAGGGCATGGGAGTGCCCAGAAACAGTGAGCCATATTTTACAGTGGGTTATAGGCTGCACAGGAAAGAAATGGGAGGGAAAAGATGAATTTCTCATCTGAGAGGGAGGTATTCACCATGACAAAAATAATTTAGAAAGATGTTAAGCTCAGTTAAAAGGCAGCCCTTTCAAAGCACTTTCAGAGTTATTTTCAGCCGTGAGCAAAGCAGAGGAATATTGCCATTGGGTAGAAATTGCTGCCAAATGATGGGTGGAAAGGATGCCTATTGCTGAACCTCAGCACTTTTCAGGTCACTTTTGGCCTGCTCTTTTCTTTGTTCTAAGACTCCTTTACAGAAATAAGGACATCCCATCCTGGCCCTCCATTCCTAGGTGGCAAGGGTTGGAGGCTTGTATCCAGGGCCTGAAGGGCTGAGTATGGCTGCTTAAAGCATGGGGAGGACACATCCTGTCAGGTCATGGCATTAAGAAGGCCCTACTTGTGGCAAAAAACTCGGAGTGAGAGTGAAGTGGTTCCAGGTGGGTTTGTCACAGCACAATAGATAATCTTACCAGGCACGGAACTCGGTGGGGCAGCAGCACACAGACCCTGCAGAGCAGCACAGCCACAGCAGGGATGCAGGTAAGACTGAATGCCTTAAAAACTTCTCCAGAGGAACAGAATCGGTTCCATTTCCCAACCTTCCAGTCCCCACTAACCACAGACCCAGGAGCCTGCAGACCACAGACCCGTGTATGTTGAGGAGTGCAAGTGTGGGCTCCCATTTGTGTTGCAGTGTATCCGTGGCATGTGCTCACTGGGAAAAAGAAGGTGAAGGAGCAGCAGGGAATGCTGAGTGCTGGGAGGGCTCACCTCGTGGTGTGTTGGCTTGCCTGGACTCAAGAAAACGATGTAAAGGCAGTATATGATTGTACTTGACCTGTGGTTCTGCCTTCAGAGTGATCTACCTCATGCTGATGAGGTGACTTAGAATGTGTTTTCCCTAGGTAACCACTCTTGCCAGTAAGCAGGGGGCATTTTATTGCCATACAGCCATGCTGCTCCTGCTGCTGGGTGGGATTCCCCTGTCCCAGATCCACCAGCCATTTTACCTGCTTCTCTGACACTCAGTGCTGCCCGCCTGCGCCAAACAGGGTCAAGCTGAAATGAACACTTGCATGAACAGTTCAGATCATTGTACAATCAGATATTTGAGTTGCAGAAGCACAGCACATTTTTCCACTGCTATTTAGAGGCTGATGTGTGTAGCCTTAACAACAATTTGTTTATTCATCCGTTTCAGTAGCTTTGTTCCTGCTGACTTCTATCTAAAATGCGATGTAATGCACATTTTATGAGCTATAGGACAGTTATTATGGCTTAGAGTGAGTCCATATGCACCAAAACTGTGGGAAAAATATAATATTTAAAAATCTCCTAAGATCTAAATGTCTGTTAGTATTCCTCTTTACTGATTTCTTATCTTTTCATGGCATGGAAATAAGAATAAATTTAATATGCTGAATCTGGGTATATTTTCAGTGTAAGGAGCATGGAGATATATGAGAATATTCAGAAATCTGAGCTTTTCATGAAGTATTGAAAAAGCTCTTTGAAATAAGAAAAGAAATGTCACTTTAAACATTCATTTTAAAAATATTGAAGTAGCAATATGGTGCTCTGCAATGCATCTTCTATGCTTAAAGCACAGGAACTGGTATATTCCCAGATTTCTTTTAAAATCTGACTTCCAAAGGCAAATAGTCCTGCAGTGGTAGTTCAAAACACCTGTGCTTCTCTGAGGGATGTCTGTGGTACTTTAAACTGCAAGCTGACTGCAAGCTCAGGCACAGCATGGCTTCATCTGTGTTGATCTCGGTGTGCTAAGCCAAAGGATACACTCAAGGTGTTTGTGCTTCCT
Source organism: Passer montanus (assembly GCF_014805655.1). Taxonomy (NCBI): domain Eukaryota; kingdom Metazoa; phylum Chordata; class Aves; order Passeriformes; family Passeridae; genus Passer; species Passer montanus. The sequence goes on along the minus strand of NW_024358722.1, from coordinate 8,459,120 downwards.
GTCCTAGCCCTGGCCCTCTGCACTGTTTGGGTCCTATGGTTTGTGTGCAAATGTCCCGTCTTTGCCTCTGTGAGCTTCCTCTGTCAGGGAGGAGTAGCCTAAGGGTAGGGTGCTCATAAATCCAAATCCTCCAGTGGGTAGCTTTGGGACCTGATGACCAGGGAGGTTTTGCTACATTATTAGATGGGATGTGTGGAAGGCCATGTGCCTGTTCTTTGTGCCATGGGCCTGTGCTAAGCAGGACCACCAGCCTGAACTCTCTCCCTTGGCCTTTCCTGAAAGTTGCTTCTAGCCTGTGTTTGAACTTACATCCTCCCAAGGTGCTCTTGAGTTTGTGTGTCACAGAGACATAACCAGTGACTCTAGATTCTCCTGTGCTGGACCAGACCTTTTTCTCTGCTGGTTTAGCTGGGCTATAATTCAGAAACTGCTGCCCCTTTACCCTTCCTAAAGGAAAACACAACTGCACCTCCATTTAGCTTTGAAAAGGGTCTCTGATAATTGTCTTAAAACCAACCTGAAACTGTGAAGCATTACAAAGCATGACACCAGAGCCCATTCATGCTGCTGATACAGTAAAAGTTTATTTCTACAAGCAATTGATGTGTCTATTGCATTGAGACCCAATAGGACCTTCTTGCAGGGCCCTGTGACTCCATGAGAATAGAGGCAATTCTCTCTGGGCAGCTATGGATTACAAAGGAAGCCACTACCACTGGGAGTAACGTTATCTTAACAAAAATCTCCCTGCTGCTGCCCAAACCTTGACCTACTGTGCAGTTCTTTTTCTGCTAATATAACTCACTTGACATCTTTACCTTTCTATACCACTTTGCTGTAATTCCCTATGACCCTTTTAAAGAACTATAGTGGTAGTAGGGCTTCATTGCAAAGATGAACTGTGAAGCATAGCCAAATTTGAGGGGTTTGGAGGGAAGAATAAAGGGTTGTTTGTTATTATTTCATACATAGCCCACCCTAAAGAAATAACAGTAAAAGACACAGACACATGGCAATGGAAATTATGTTTGCCCCCTGTTCTCCACAGAATAATTGCAATGGGGCATTCCATACAGCCCTTCCCTCCTGAAGCTTCACTAATTGGTTTTATTACATCGGGAAAAGCAAAACAGTAAAAATACAAATTGTGTTTGAAGTTTCTGCACTTCTAACATTAAAAACAGATGTTTCTTTCCTGAAGTATCTAGGAAGGTCTGAAGCTCCCAGTCCAGGCCATGGTGTCGTACATTATATCACTTGTCAGGGCTCAAGAAAAATCAAAGCAGAATAGTATCAGATGTTCTATTTCCTCTTTTTCTTCCTGGTTATAGTTGTGATATTTGATTTTCAGGTGGTCTGATCCACTCCTGCTTCCCAGCTCCCTGCATTCCTCAAGGACTCCGTGCTCTATGCTCTGCATCAACAGGAGGAGATAAAAGGGCGGTTTCTGGGGATGCAGGATGGTGGTCCACAGGGAACAACAATTTACAGGATGTGGTAGAGCTCTACTCAAACAAGAGATTCTTTTTCCTGAAGTAAAATTGGCAACATGCAGACATCCTCTGAGATTCTAACTTTGCTGCTTCCTCAGTTAATGCTTGTACTCTTCAAGGGTAGTGAGGAAAGCTACATCTTCTCCTTTTGATAGGATAACAGAAGTGAGGTTACCCACACTGACCTGCACCTTCTGACTTTTCAGTCAACCAGCAAGCTTTATTCCATCAGATGAAGCATGACCTGTTTTACTCCCCTGCTGTTCACTGGTACTTAGGTAGCTGGATAACATAAAGATTTTGGAACACAACAGGACTTAGGATGCTGCTGGAGAGTATGGAAAACCTGCAACAAATATTGTGGTTTTGTCTCCCAAACTCATCAGTACCTACTTCTCCTTGGGACTTGCCATACCTTTAGGATTCTCCAGCCTTCCTTCTGTCCTTGCCATGGAACACAGAGCCCTCCCTTGCTGCCATCCCTAGGACTCAGCTCCTCAGGCTGTGGAAGCTGTGACCCAGCCTGGTGCTGAGTGTGCTCAGGGCTCAAATGTCAGCAGCATTTAGCCCTCCTGTGGGCAACATTGTCCCCACCCCATCTATCCCTGGCTGAGGCCTTTGTTTGCACCCCATGGGAGGAAAATAATCCCCTTGCCTCTGACCACACCTGGATTCAGCCTTCAATTTGGCACCTTGAAAAGTGGGCCAATTCTCTAACACTCTAGCCAGGACTAAAGACAGAGTGAATGCAGCTAATTTTCACTGCTCTAATTAGCTGTTGAGTTAGCGTGGGGAGACCTCACCTCTTGGAAATTTTTTTTAAAAACAGAGAGACATAGGGAAAGACAGGAGGAAAGAAGACAGGGAGCAAGAGAGAAGGAAAGAGAGAAAAAGAGGAAGAAGCAAACCAATAAAGAGAAAAGAGAGCACTAAGTACTTGACAGGGTAACAGGGAGGGACACTGGGAACAGTCCCTTTCTTGCAGGTACAGGACTGAAGAGGGTTCTACACAGATCAGAGGTTGGAAGAGTACTGGGGACAGCTGCAGAGGGAGTGCCTTCCTACATTTTCTGGCTTGCTTTGGCTGTAGGTCTCTGGGGAAGCCTTTGGTGTGGGAATCAGATAAAGGTGTTCCTGTTGTTACTCTTGGGAATTCAGTGCTTCAGAGAAATGCCCGGAAAATATGTTGGAATATAGTTATGCAGTCTCAGACAAGCAAAAAAATTTCTTCAGTATTGCTCCACAAGCTCTGCCCAAAAATCAGCATTTTCTCCAGCTTATGTAACAATCAGGAAACCTTTCTTTGCATCCCCCCCCCCCCATCCCCCCCCCCCCACCCCATACCCCAAAGAAAAAGAAACTCACATCTGCTCTAGATGACTTGAAATAAAGGGGGCCAAATCTGTATGTATGGTTTTCTTAGCTTCTCTACAGAGAGAGCCAGGGCCATGGAAACATCAGACTAAGAGGCTTAGAGTAAATCCTGGCAGTCTCAGTGCTAGAAACTCTCCCACTGATAACCAAAGCCTAATAAATAAGTTTGAGAGAAAAACTAAATGAAAGTCCATGTTGAGCAGTTAATTAGGATACCTCTTAGCATTTGTGCTGCAAAGAATGAGAAAATTAAAGAATATAGAAACATATGTTGACAAGAGTGAGAACATGCTACAAGTAAACACTGCTGTTATTATTAGCAGTAAAAATAATATTAATTAGTTGTATTACAGTAGCACCTAGTGGTGCTACTGGATCTCATCGCCAAATGAGATCAAGGTCCCCAAATGATAAAGGTCTTAAATAGAAGTTGCATATAATTGCATATATATAACATATACATATATGGACATGTGTACATAACATAGATAGACACAATTCAAGTGATGAAGAAACCTCAGCAAATGAAAATCAGGCTACAGAATATTTCATGACTTGGCTTCTCTTATTTCTATTTTTTTTGTATGCTGCAGGGCAGCTGTTTGCAACTTGTTCTTTATGATACAGAGAATAGAGGATTGTATTTGTAGTTCAGGAGTCAGAATGTATATACATGTGTGTGTCTGTGTGTGTATTCAAATACAGGTATGTCTATACATCTGTGTATGTACCCATACACACATATGCACATTCAGACCACATGGAGTTATATTTTTCCTAACTTGGATCAGGACAACACAAAAAGCTTGGCATACAAAATAAAAGCTACCCCAACGGCTCCTTTTACTCCCCCAAGCACCATTTCTTTACTACAGTGGAACTGCCACTGTCCTTTCTGTACTTGCATGGGAACTTTTTGGAGAGAGATGACTTCCCACCACGCACTGTAAAATTCTCCTTAAAGAAATACTGCCTTCAGCTAAGTCAACATAGTCTGAAAGGGTACAGAACTGCAAGTTGCAGTTGCTGCAGCTGCTGCTGACGTCTGCTAAATAATTTAATAATAAATCTGAAAAAAAACCTAACACCTTTCCTGATGTGGATTTGCATGCCACAGCAGGGAGAGGCTATAATGACCCAGATGACACACAGTTAACTCCGGATTCCTTAAGACATGGGAACTAATTTAATTGTTAATGTTTTACTGCCTGGGTTTCCTAAGAAAATGAGCCCTTGCAGATTATCTGGGTTCCTGTTTCAAACAGAGCAGTGCTGAGGGCTTTTTAGGAAAAAAAAGAATCTTTTTAGAAAAAATAGCAGCAGGAATCTTGAGATTTCCAGTGAGGAAATTGCACGGCAGGTCAGGGCGTCAGTTTAATGTTCGGAGACATGCTTCGTTTGAATGATAATTTCATTAGATTAGTTTGTAAACTTTTAATGCAGGTTGCATTATATGTCTAAGAAGAAACAATTTGTGTGACAGACTATCCTTCATAATCCCCCTCTTCAGCTTTCTGCTAACAAAAGACCCTTAATACTGAAGATGTTTTGTGGGAGGAGAAACATTTTCCAAACAAGTAGTTTCTCTATTCCAGCCCAGGTAACAAAGAGGTCTTAGGAATTTCTGTGGGCCTTGTCAGGACTGGCCCATTGGTCTTAAAGCCACCTGCTGCTTAAGCCATTGGTCAATAGATTAACTGCTGCTATTACTAAGTGTTTAGGAAAGTAAGTTATGTGGCAGAGCAAACAAAATCAACCTCCTTAACACATGTTAATTCAAAATTTAATAAATCTGCACTGAGAACAGTAAAGCAATCAAGGACGGTGGGGTGCGCAGGAAAGCTCTTAGTATGCGCTGCTGCTCCAAGCAAAGTATCACATAGCAGATAAAAAGTCTTAAACAAAAGGATAATACTCTATTTGCTCTGCAAAACTAGCTTGACACTTGCCTCCACGCCTCTGCCTTCCTCCTTTTCTTCTGGCTTTTGGGTGCTGTTTTGTGCTGCAGGTTTAGATTTTGGGCAATTTCCAAACCTCAGTCACTGACGTTCACAATAAACAGTAATAGTGGAGTTAATTCCTAGTGAAAAGGTGGGAAGGATTCAAATACTGGCAAAAGCTGTGACACTCCACAGCCTTGCATGTGATTCATATCTTGCAATGTTTTAACAAAGCACATCTCCCCAGAAAGGGAAAACCTTCTGCCTGCCCTCACATGCCTCTGGGGACTTTGCATGGCCCTGGAGGTCCAGAAGGATTTTGGCAGGGGAACCAAAGAGTTTCATGAGGTCAATGCCTCATGGATCTGGCCTGGGCAAAAGTCAGAAATGTGCTACCAATTCTTAAAATAAGTCATTTAAATCTCATTTTCCTACAGCTCTATGTTATTTCATGAGATAAAAGAAAGACTTGGGAGAAAAATTTTGGTTTTGCATGCAAAAAGGGGATAGGACAATATCAGTTGTTGGTGAATGCTGGCTTAGGAGTTCCTGTTTTTCTGTCATATACTTCAAGCATTTGCTGTTTCTCATATTGCAAATTTAAGTGACTGGTAAAATACAGTTCTCACTCTTTTGGAAAGGCCCTCAAAAATTATTGGAATAAATTTCCATTTTTGTGGTGTCTTTTCTTAATTCTTAACTTTCAGGTTCATATGTTTTCTTAATAAGTAATTTGTTTCCTATGTCAGTTAGCTGTGATCTAAAACTGAAGATCAGGACTATGGTTGCCCTTACTTGGCTTAGAATCATGGAATGGATGCTCCTGTATGGGATGAGTCTGTGTTTTGTCAATGGATACTCAGGAGAAGTGGGAATTCCAGAACAGTTCAGATCACACCTAAGTTGCCCACTGATATTTTCCCACTGGGTGTTTGAGGGAGGCAGAAGTAAGAGAAATGCACTGAAATTGTATATTGTATTCCTGCTCCAGCACAGGCACACTTCTATCCAGGGTGAGGTGTGGCAGCTGGCACTGGCCTTCTCTTCAGAAATTGAGCCATTTGTTACTAGTGGGTTTGGGATCTGGGTTTTTGTAGATTTCCCACAAGTCTAATACTGGTTTTTACAAGTGCATTCAACTGGTTCCAAACACACATGTTGAGGATCAGGTACAGTACCTTGCTAGGAAAACAAGGCATCTTCCAGCCACATTTTCAGGGGGGATTTCTCAGGATCCAGAGGCTGAGTTGTGATTTCCTTGGTCTGGCTTTGGCAGAGCCTTCCTTAACCTGGTATGTGAATAAATGCTACTGCAGCCCTCCATCCATGCTGTTTGGAAGGCTGAAAATTCCCCTTTTGTGAGGCTGTAAATTTCCTGAGAGGAGAACTCAGCAGTAACTCCAAAATATTTTCCTTGCAGACCTTGTTGAGCTGGTTTTATCTTGGTAGGGGAGCATTTAGACCTCTCTGAACAAGATAAGATAAATTTAAATTTTAATTTAATTTAATTTTTTATTATGGCGTGGTATCAGCTGCCATCATGGAGCCCAAGCTGATGGTTGTAGCAAGATATTAGAGGCTATCTTTGAACAGGACATTTATCTGAGATTTTTATACTGTATCAAAGCTCCTTGCATGTCTGGGAGTATTTGGGGGTCAGTAAAATGCTAAGAATGTTCCAGCAGGACTTCTATCTTTCCTTTCCATCCCATATCTAATCATTCTCCCTTTGGGCAGTCTGTTAAAATTGTGATGGTAGGGTAAAATCAGAGGTCTGGGTATAACAGAAGATTTCCTGTGTCATATTCTGAATATCTCTGACTCCAGGACCTAGACTCCTGGTGGAGACAGTGCAAGGAAAGCCAGACCTAGCCCTACATTTGTGCTCTGCAGTGAGGACATAGGACATTTGCGTTCAAAGTATCTTTTCCCTCTGAGGTGGGTGAGCATCTGTCTTCACAGCTGACACCAAAGCTGGTTTTCAGTCAGTCTGCTGGCAAGAGACATGAGTGAGCACGGTCCCATTTGACAGCCATAAGCTCTGGGTAGTTTAATGTAATGCAGTTAAAATTAAAGCACTTGCCTGGTTTGTTGTGCAACATCCCCACATTGCCTCAGTCTGGCAAGGTCAGCTGGATGATATTATAAATGGATACTCCCTGGTTCCTTTTCACTTATTTTTAATGTGATGTTGCTTTCTGTATACGTATTAATTGTATAAGCCAAGAAAAATTGCAGAGTAAATGGATATATTTTTAGATGTTACTTTATTTGGAAAGCAAGAGATGCAGTCTCTTCTGGAATTTGATATTCCTCAGCTGAGCAGTGCTTTACTGCTGTGATGCAGTTAAATCACGCAATTTCTTTGCTGCCTCGTAATGAAGAAACCTAAGCTCAACTATTATTCTCCTTTGAGGCTAAGAATTCAAACTCTCTTTGAGAAAAGACTGATTTAAGATCATTTTCTGCTCTGAGTGTGCTAGGCATTACACAGGGTGCAAAGGCAATACACAGTGTAGCATGACACTTAAACTGTTATTACACTTATATTGCATTTAGAAAAAAAAATCTTCAATCATTCATAGTTAACCTAGGACAGCATTTTCCCCAATGTGACACTTAAATGTTTTTAAAATAATGGGATGATTTGTTTCTTTCCCCTTGAATATGAGGCAGTGAGGTTAGAAGGGGAAGCAGAGGGGGGATGAAAAGTGGCTTATATTGTCAAGGTCTCCTTAACTGTTAAGCAGTGGGGGAAAGAATCAGACTCCTTTCCTGGGCGAAAACAGAGATATTCTCCACTGATGACTGTCCTTCTAAGCCTTTCCTATCACAGGCTAGCAGTTAAAATAATACTCACCTACTGGGCATCCAGCAGAGTTGATCTACCTTTTCTGCTAGGAGGTTCACGTCCAGTCAAGCCTGATTAATCTGTTGCAAGTCCTGAATGATCCCAAATATAACACATAACAGCTACACCTGTTTATCAAGTCAGTTCATTTCCCTTCCCCTATTCCACACTGAAAAGGAGCATTAATTAAAACAGTAAACAAACGAGCGCCTATTCTAAATCAGAGCTGCAGGCAAAGAAGAGATAACTTAGGCTCTTGAGAAGAGGGATTTTCAGTTAATTTATGGAATCTACTGTCACTCTCAGGGCAAGGGAGCTTACGTAGCTGGGAAATTGAAGCAGACAGGCTTTGTCTAAACACTTCTTTTTCAGTGAATATCTTCTCTTTTTTTCCTATTTTAATTTTTAATCAAGCCCTTTTTTTTTTTCCTTTTTTTTTTAAGGGAAGAAATTGCTAGATTTTTCCAGTATTCTGGTGACTCATACAGCTCCTGTGAGATACCCAAAAGGTAGAGAAGAGTGAAGATGAGAGGCAGGAAGCTGAGCTTTGAAAAGAGCAGTGTGAGAATATGAAATGTTCCTTTAGCAAATTATTCCCCGGAAATTAATTGCTGTGTTTCAATTCGTTTTATTCATCATTTCCCCAGCATATCCATCTGTACCCGGGTCCTGGAGCAATGCCGGTGTGAGTGCGGGTTTCTGTCCGCTCGGGATGAGCTGCGGGGAGCCCACCTGAATTAAGCAGCTCGGGAATGGTGCCCGGGGCTTGCCGCAGCGAGGGCCGGCACTTACACGAGTGACAAAGGGCCTGCTCCTGCCGGGCCGAGGGCATCGCAGAGGCACAGCCCGAACTCGGGCCCTGCTCGGGCTTTGCAGCCCCTCTCCCGAAGCTGGGGCTCCCTCCCAGCCCCGGCTCCGCCGGAGTAGAATTGTCCGGGTGTGGGTGCCGCGGGGTCAGGGATCCGCTTCCGTGGGGATTTCGGTCCGCTGTGGTTTTTTGAGGGAAGCACGTACACGTTCCGTTTTTGGTGGAGGGGGAGAAGCAGCAGGGGAGCGCCTCAGAGCTGCAGGAGAAATGGGGGCCGGACCCCCCTGAAAGCAAAGAGGTGATGCGCTCTGAATTCCCCTCACAAGCACATTGCTGAGCTAATTGAAACTGGCTCTCCCACATCCCCGAGAGTGCCCTGACCTCCTCCTACCTCCCGGCAGCTGGGGGGAGGGCTGGGAGGCAGAAAAACACCCTCTCCTCCTTTTCCTCTCTCCCTCTTTCCTTCTCTCCTCTCCCTTTACCTCTCCATTTTTTAATCCACAGTTCTACTCCGAGAAACCTTCCCTGATGCAGCTCCTGCTCTGCACACCCAGGACAACTTTCAACAAATCACCATTTTCTGTCAAAAAATTTGCAGCCTGCTCTTGTTACGAGCTGCTTTTCAATTCCAGAACATAGCTAAAAAGATTACTGCTGTGCCCAAATAAAATACTATTGGCAGGGAGACAGTTTAAACTCCTATCAGCCAGGATTTGTCATGATGAAGGCTGCGTTTCTCAGGAAGCAAACTATCATTTTGCTTCTTACAATGCTGTTGGGACTCTCTCCCTAGGCTAATTAATGTATTAGACATTTGATTTTATTTCAGACTGAGATTTGGAATAATTCAGTTTGTGAAATCACATTGAAATTGTAGTTTTCATAAAATTACAGACAGACCAAAAAAAGTTCTGTAAACCTTTGTCATTTCAGATACAAACCTCTTTTAAAGCTACAGGAATGCCTTCTACATATTTCAAGTCATCCAGCATTTACTGGTGGCATATCCAGTAATCATGTTGACAAATTAATGGTAGAGAATTAGTTGTACATTAAAGATTTAAATTATATTATGCAGCACATTGTCATAAAATGATATAAAACAATTGGCAAATAAATGTAAATTAATTCCAGTTACTGACATGTAAGAGGCAGACTGACATCTGTACACTTCTTGCCTTGCGCAGCTGCCATACTTTCAAACGTAAAGCAAAGTGGGAAGCGGGATGGCGCGGTGCAGCAGCCGGCAGGGACGGGCTCAGGCCTGGCCTTTGGGAACGGCCGTGGGCTGGGCAAACCCTACCTCCACTTCTAAACAAACAAGTTTGTGTCCAGCATCGCCCCTGTGTGCCCCTGGGGGGACGGTAGAAAAGTTTCCTTTGTCAAGCAGGATGAATACCTTGTCATGACAATACTCGGGTTTGGTATTATCCTACCCTGACCAAAATCCCGCGAGTTCCTATCAATACCAAAGCACGATTGCTTCCTGGGGCACAACCCCGGGACTTTCAAGGGCTCACACACTACTGTGCTGGCTAATTATACAGATTCCATTTCCTGTTATGAAGGAATGCATTACCTGCAGCAAAGGATGCAGAAAATATTGGGTGTGGGAGGCGCTAGGAGGAAGCAGAAAGCGGCCATGAATTCAAGCCCCAGCCCTGGGTTTATACCCACAATCCAGACCCATGCTGAGAGCCTAATCACTGGGGCCATTCTTTGGGCTGTTGTCCAATCAGTCCCTGAATAGCAAAACCCCACAATGCGGAGTATGAATTAGAGGGGGGGAATAAACGTGGGCGCAGACTTTTTTTGCAACAATACCTAACTGGGCCTTTCAGCCAGGACAACTCACGGACAAAAGCACGGCGGAAATTGAAGTAACTTTTGGAGGCCCTCATCAGTAAGAGCTGGCTTGATGAGGGTAGCGCTGGCTTCTTTTTTGTGTGGACTGGATCAATTATTCACTGAGGGGGGAGAGGTGGAGGAAAAAAAAGTCTTAAAAATCCAACATTTGTGTTGCACTGGCCTTGGAAATCATGGCTGTTCGCTGAATAAAACCAAATATTTTTGTCTCCTCCTCCTTCTTTCCTTGGCGGGTGCTGCAGTGATTTAGGGGGTGGCTGGTGGAGTGCTTGCATTCCTCACCCTTCCCCCCGGCGCCCAAAGAAGAGAATAGCTTCTTGAGCTATAGAGATGTCAGGTCCATGTTTTAAAATTTAGCTTTGTTTACCCAACAGAATGGAATTCATTACTGCGCAAAAGCGGTTCAATTTTCTGACCTTTTTTATTCAAAATGTTGGAAGTAGCAAAAAGCTCATTTGAAGGTCACAGGTTTATGTATCTATTCTCTTAAGTGTTTTAGAAATTCATATGGAGGACACTAAAGGTGGAATATGTGAAAACATACTGTTCATTGTTTACCCTAACCTTGCCATGATTATTAGATAAATGAGGGAAGCAAAATGGCATTAAAAGCCATTGTTAACAGTGATTTTTTTTTCCCCCTGAAGACTGTTCATTTTTGCCCCTGATCTGCAAAGGTCATTTGCTAATTCTTTTCACTGAGTAGTTTATATAACTTCTGCATTTCAAGTCTATAAAAAGCTTTTGCAGACTTTTCATACTGTAAGTAGTAATTTGTTTCATTACTGTTTGAATTTTTATATGTAATTCCTATGGACATTTTGCTGATATTGTCAGGCTTAAAAGCTGAGAGGCTTTTCAGTTTTTTCTATTTTTTTTTAAGGCCAGATTCATGCTATCTAGATAATTTGAAATTAGTGGAATCAATCAGTCGGCGATTTAAAAGCCAAACTTTGCGGCGAAAGATATTTGGAGTAAAATTATTTTATTTTTCTACATCCACATCTGATTTGAAAGGCCTTTTCAGCCAGTTATCCAAAGCCAATATTTAACTGTTACTTATTCCCCTAATTTCTGTCCTTTGTCAGGGGAACTTTCCTCGCTAGATCTTGTTGCTCCGTTCCGCGCTAATTGCGGCTTACATTATATAAATGGCTTTGTAAAGAAAACTATAACCCCCAGCCTCGAAAGTTGCATGTTTCTATTTGCTCAAACTTGATGCACTTATTTTGAGAGGGTCATTTCGAGGAAAGCTGTGTAGGCACTGAGAATGTCTTGTATAATAAGCTTAAACAGAACCTTTTGTCCGTCCTCGTCTTCTCAGGCCCGAAAATTAGGCCTCCTTTTTCTGGCGGGGGGCTGAAGTGGTTCATTACCGCAGCCTCCTCCGGCAGGCCTTGGCCCAGCCATTCCCAGTACTCGAGCTCTGTAACTTCCTTAGAAAGGACGAAGGAAAACATGGCACACAAAGGTCTTGTTAGCACTTCCTATGTGAAATTAGCAGCTTTCTAAAAGGTACAACTCCAATTACCTCACATTGTGGGGACGCGCACAAACCCAACAATGAGCCCAGTCTTGCAAGTGACATGCTGTCTCTCTGGAGTTACTTCCCTAATTAGGGATGACGAAGCCCCATTCTGGCGAGTGCATCTATTTACAGTGGGCCACAATGCCTTAACTCGAGCATCCTCCTGAAAGGCCAGTGTTAAAAAACACAAGTGCTCTTTTGGCGGAGCCGTCCGTGGGGAAGCGCCGCATTCCTCGCGGCTACACCCTGCCGAAAAGGGTGGCCGCTTTCCCCCGCATTGTTCACACTTCAGGATTCATTTGGGACAATAAAGCTCCTGCCCCGTGAGCGCTGGGAATTACAGTGGACAATGGCCAGGCTTTCTTAACGGGGTCTAATGATGGAAAAAAAGAAAAATATTTATTGCTTTTGACAGTTTCACAAGGGGCAAAAATCCTTGTCGTGGCTTTAAGTTTCCACAGCTGTTGGAGGAAGGGTGGTCATATGGACTAAAACAGTTCAGCTCCTTTGTTAAGAGGCTGAGCACAAGGGCCAAGCTGTGAAATTAAAGATTAAGTTCGTTAAGGTAAGGTAATTGTGCTTGCACCCTTGTTGATACAGGTGTGTACAGGCAAGGCCTGGCTCAACAGACCTATTTATTTACCTCCTGGCTCCTTACCTTTATGAGGCAAATCACCTCACTAGGGTGAGGTGCTGGAAATGTATCTTGTTTGCAAAGCCTGGGACGGGGCTGGTGACGCACAGCCTGAGTTCACCAGGGCCCCATCAAGGAGGGGAGAAGGGCGGAAAACATTTGGGGGCACCACCAGACATACCTTTGCCCAGAGGAGACACCCACCCTGCCTTAGGGCTGGGGCACATGTCAGCTTCTTTCCTAAGAGGAGAAATGTCTTGAAACACCAGTGGTGCTGCGGTGAGGGAGGTGAAATTATTAATTCCCTGGTAGCTTATTTGGCATGAAAGTGTTACTGATTATTAGTTTGCTGCTGCTAAGTGTTTGGATTCTTTGCTATTATTGTGTTATTTGTATTGTTAACAGTTCACAAGTTCAACAGTTTCAACTAAATTGCACTGTAATATTAGGGTTCCAGTATGAAATTACTGCAGTTAATAATAAAATAAGACCTTTGTGTAGGTATATAGATAGCTTCCCAAATTCATTAAAATAAAGCCCTCGTGAATTAACGCAAACATTCTGTTGGGGTTGTGCTGTTTTGGATCAGCGGATCAATTATCTATTGTGCTATTTTGGTGACAAAGTAGGATGATAATTTTGAATTATTAAAAATGCTGCAAAACAGTTATTTCATCAAAATAAACATAAATCAGGGTCTTGCACAAAGGAGCCTGGTAGTTCACTTTCGCCGGTTCCCTTCCTCTCGCCCAGCAGTCGCCCAGCCCAATGTCCCACCCGGACTGCTGCAAGCATATCCTCCAGAGCCAGCTGAGGAGCAGAATCATTTCCATACCTGGTGCTTAAAAACCGTGCCTTTAGGGCCTCCTGTGTGAGAAAGAGCAGCTTTATTCACTGCTGTTTCCCCTGCAACGACGCTGCAGTCCTCCCTCTGTGAGTTGCACGGTGCCAAGTGGTTTGTGACAGCGCACTGAGGTTAGGACACGCGTCATCTCTCTGATACACATTCTGCCCCAGATATTGTGCAGGTCAGTGTCAACAAGTGGGCATCAAAAAATACCTCAGCCTGGTTGCTGTGCTTCCCAGGATAGGCCTCTGTGCAGAATTAAATCTTCTGTCCCACTCTACTTTGGCAAGGCAAGAGCTCCTATCCCTTTTGGGGAAAAATATATGAAAGTTACTTATGACAGAAATTCCTCAAAGACAGCATCTTTTCTGCAAAGCCATGGAGATGTCTTTATAAAGAGGCACATGAAAAGGACCAAGTTCCTTCTCCTTCAAGCTAATGACACATTAGGCCCAATCCTGCTCACATTAAAAAATCAGTTCCATTATTTCCTGCCTGCTTTAATGTGTTTTCCCCATATAGGTGCCTAAGGAAGCAGATAATAGTTCAGGTTAAATATGTGCTGAGATACAGATATGCTAAATATTAGCAACCTCGCTCTTTTACATTTGCTTGTACACAAATTCTCTCCTTCTGGAGAATATAAATGACATATCGGTGATTTTAGAAAGCGAAGGCGTTCAAGTAACCTTCATACACCTTCTTTAAAATTAAGGATTTAGCTTTACTCCTGTGGCATAGATAATGAATTTTCTTTGCTGGATGAAAAAGAAAACCTGTCATATAGGTGGAATATATAGCCTGTTACAGCTAACACAACATTTCATCATTTGAACCACTTGATAATTACAAAGAGAGTTGCAGGCAGCTTCTGAACTCTTCTTAAATCTCACTTTATATTTTGGTCCTAGTGAGAGCAATCATTGTAAGGTTCTTTTTGTTGAGGTAAAATGATTTTGATTCTTCTTTTTTTAAAAATTTGTATATGGTTTTCTACAAAGATCTGGTTGCTCTTAAAATAAGTTAAACAACTTTCAGGAGAAAAGTAATTTGAGAAAAAGTTCATTTAAAAAAACTCTTTAAAATATAAACCTTCATCCTTTTTCATTTTAATTTTTTACAGGCTGTTGAAAAATACATGTAAAACATAACTGAACAGTTCATGAGATAATCTGCCTACAAATCATTAAATTAAATAAGCTTCATTTTTCTTGCATGTACATACCTGAGAAAATATAAGAACTTACAATAGTTATTAAATAAAGCACAGCCTAATAAAAATTTGTTTTGTTGAGTTTGGTGAAAGGAAGTGAAGAAAAATGGTACTTTAGCTATGTTTTTCCATCTATGTTTGCATGTACTATACTATATGTGAAAAATAGTGTCTCTCAGGTGGAGAGCAGAGTTTCTTGTTTTCAAGAGGACTTTTCTCCCTGCAACAGCTCACATGTTGCTTGTGGGAATGTTCACTCTCTACCATGTGCATATGCACACGGTGTCGTGGGCATCAAAGAACAATGTAAGACATTAATGTGGACATCAGTGAACATAACAGAGTGTGTGTACATTATTACAATGTCTGTGCAGATGCACGCATATACACTGATTTGAATAATTTGGCAAATTCTTATTACTTGAAATATATCATATTGTGGATTGTTCATTACAACTTTTCCTGGGTCGCATAGAAGTATAACAAATCCAGTAAGAAGTAAAAAATTACTTTACTTTGCAAAATTACTTTCTATAATGCTGTTTTCATTTCTTCTGCTTTGACACCTTGCTGCTATAAAAATAGTGAAAAATTTTTAGGAACCCTTGCCAAATCTTTTGTCTTAGTAATCATGCACTGATTTTTCACCTGTAATTAATGGTTACTCTCTTCCACTCATTTTGTGATTGATCAGCTCTTCTTGGGGAGTAATTTTTCCCTCCGAGCTATATATCCAAGTTGCTCAGTACCTGTGCTTTTCTAAACCGACCATAAGTGAAATACAGCTCACAGAGTAGTTTCTGCCTCTTCTCTGAAGGATAAAACTACACAGCAGCAGTTGGGTACTAGGCAGGTCTCAGGCCTATGAGACAATTTCAATGTGAATGCAGGATGTTGGGTTTTTTTCCATTTACATGCCAGGTGGTTTTGACTAACCAATATATAGTGAATGTTGTTAGGAAAATGATGAGATTGCATTTCCCTGTGTCCTCTACAGTATGTCCTAAAATTGTAATCTTACTCAGCTGCTGAGTCCACCTCCTGTTCTCTGTGGATTAGTTATTTAGCTTGGGTATTAAGTATATCAGAAAAGCTTAATCTAAGAGTCATAATATGTGTTTTAATATTGAAATTTGTCTTTGAAAAATCAAATTTTAATGTTCTAAAATACGTTCACCCCTTAACAGCTTGATTAGAAAATGTTTTGCAGGGAGAATAGATGACAGGAGAATAGGACAGATTCAGTACATGGTTTTCACATAACAGGTTGTTCTGTCCTGCTGGAAGTAAAATGCTCAGAGCATTTTTTATTGTTATGAAATATTTTTTTAAAGGTTTAGGCCAGCATTTTTGAAGAATCTTGTATGGGCTAGAAAGGATGTCACAAAGCATCCATGCTCTTTTTGGCAAGTGAAATTAGCTTTGCTCGAGCTCTATAGCTGCTGGTAGAAAAATCAGCAAACATAGACTCCAGTGCAAGTTATTTCTTTCAAAACTAATGTTACAACTTTTTTTGTAAATTAGCAGAAATTCTTGTGGGCATCAACTGAGAAATGCAGTCAGCTTGTGCACAGAGACATTTTGGCCATCTGGAATGTCCTTTTGTGAAATCCCCTAGGAACTCCAGGATAAGCACAGGTAGGCAGCTGAGTGGACTACTGACAATTCTTTTACAAACAATAAAAGAGATTTAAGTGAGCTTGGAGGTTACATGCCAACTTGATCACAAAAGTGTGGAGAAGCCCTTTCTGGCCTACTTATTTGATTTCAAAATTATTTGTAATGGTTTCCTTCTACCCAATGTACAAATTGTCACAAACAGGAGAACTTGCTGGTTGCATTTCCTATCATTGCACAACTATTCCCTCCATCAGATCAAAACTATTTCTGCCTCCATGGTGTCTGTCTACTCTTCAGGGCTACAAACTTCAAACCAAAGAGCTCAGGTACAGCACAGGATTGAGCTGAGGAGCACGGTGATCTTGCCCACAGGGGACTTTGACCTCCTTGCTGGAGCTAAGCCAGCACGCTGCTCCACAGCACTGCAGTCTCCAGTGCAGAGTTAACCTTAGCCAAAGAGCCATCACGGAGCCAGGAATTAGACAGTCATCTCTTGGAGAAGCTCTGTTGTCTATTCTTTTGCCTGTTTTTCTACACTTCATGACATTTATCTTCTGTGGTTTTCAGGTCCATTCTGAGGAGGTTTGTGACTTCAATTCCTTAAGTAAGGCAGTGCAGAGCTCGGATGCTGTCATTCATCAAGTGGGATCTGCTATCTCAAAATCAGTATTATCAAATTATGATTTTAAATAGACCCTGAAAAATATCTGTGTTTTTAGTATAGTGATTATTTCTGAGAATAAAATTATGATAATTGAATTTTCTGAAGAGTCTCAGCACTTCTGATACACTCTTGCATCATGTTGTTCCTCCTTTTTCTTGCCTTTTTATGAAGAGCTGAAATGTGGAAAATAATGATGGTCAAAAGGGGTTGAAAGGCTACTTGAATGAAGACAGAGGCCAGGGGCACTGTTTCAAAAGTAGGAGACAAAACATCAGATGATACTTATGGTCCCAAGCAGAGGAAACAAGTCAAGAGAACTGTATACTGTATGACATTAGACAAGAGAGTGAATTCAGACAAAATAAGGGGAAGAAAAATCTATGGAGAAATGCTGGCGAATATGCATTTTAGAGCGCTACAGACAGGGATGGTAAGGTTAAAGGGCAGACAAGGAGCCAAAGAAAAGAATACATCCATGATGCTGGTTGGAGTAAGGCAAAAGAAAATTGACTTAGGGGTTGACCAGTGTTTTTAAGAATACAATTGAGTCTAAGTACCTAAATAGCTTCACAGAAAGCAAGCAGATGACTTGTAATGGAAATCATATATGCACCCATATACCCTGATGAACCTGAGCTTTTGATCATAGCATTTACACAGATTTGAGTGAGGGTGGAGCAGAAAACATGGGTGAAAAAAGGTTACTCCAAGCAAGGTACATAACCAGCTGAACAGAAAAAGGCTGATGCAAACTGAATGCTAAAGGTAACATATCTCTTTATGTTCAGAGCTTCCTACCAGCTTTTTTTTCCTACACCCTCTGCATTAATTTTACATCAGAGTGTCAGCATTCAAGTTTAATCTAAAACTTCATGTCTCCTAACTTCCAGCCCTGAGGATGTGCAATATTGTACCTGTAATACACAACCCTTTCATTCTTCAGTTCCACTGGTCTGAGTTTACTTAAAACATTCTTGAGCAGAGAGATGCCTTTGGTAGATCTGTGGGCGTAGCACAGAACTATTCACGCACTGCTCTTGGCGGAGCTGTAGTTCTGGGTTTCTTTTATTATTTCCAGTTAGAATAGCATCCTACAGACAGTGAACAAACTCATTTTAAATTCTGCCATTTTCTTTTCACAGAATCTGATGAATCCTCACTTCCCCCACCTTTCCAGTTTTGTCCTGCTGCCATCATTGTGCTTGCTGTGGACCAAACATAGTGATTGACATGCAACAGTGGAGTGTACCTAATGACAAAAGTTTTAAGTCATGGCACAAACACTTGCCTCCACTTCTTTGAGATGTATGCCAGTGGTCGACCCATAAAGATTCTCTTTGTTAGCGAAATTGAACACTTAAGTAGGTCTTGGGGGAATCAGGGTATGGGCAAGAACATAGAAGTGTGACATGCCATAGTACGACCTTGAGGTTGGGAAGTAAGTGACATGTCTTTTGTGTCATAAAGATTCAGTTATTAATGTAATGATAATGTTCATGTTTTCTAGTTGCAGAAAATGTTGACTTCCTGTTCTCTCTGTAGGCCCTTGGTTCTCATGGCAACATCAGTTTGATTTTTGATTTCTCTCTCTCTCTCTCTCTTTTTCCTTCCTGATACATCATTTTGGGCTTGTGAGAGGAGTAAGAATTCAGGTAGGATAGTGTCTAGTGAGGCTCATGAAGTGTGATGGTGGAGGTGGTGTTAAAAGGTATTCCTTCTATTGTCATGGTGCCATTTCATTTTCAATAAACCCTCCTGGTTTGTAGCCCAGTAGAGGCTGGTAGGTGTTTGACGTGACCATAACTATGACCATAACTATGGTTGTTGGATAACTTCCTGTTGAAAAAAAATCCTTTAAAACTATCACAAAAATCAGCAAAGAGATGATGTTGCTAGCTAAAACTTAGTTCCCTGAGATTCAAGGAATACCTGAGGCACAGTAAAATCTATGGAAAATATAGATTAACTTCAATAAGGCCAGGATTTAGTACTATCAGTATCAAATTTCTACCCTAGTTATGGTCCTCCTTACCAATGTGCTTGACGTGTGGAAGAGGCTTTAAGAGAAGTTTCAGACAAGCTCTCCATCACCTGGTTGGCTACAGATCAAAAACATGCCCTGCTCTGACTACACCATAGATTTCCACAGTACCATCACGAGAGAGAGCTGTGTTTGGCATCTGCAGATTCAGCTGAGAGACTCCATCAGGTGGTGCTGAGCTGTGTTGTTAAAGAAAATGCCAGCCCTTCCCCAAGTCCCAGGAAGGAAAATTAATGCAAAGGGCAGAGCTAGTCACAAACTGTTTTGCGGTTTTTTTTCCTGAAAATATCAATAACTAAAAATCAAACAAACAAACAACAAAAAAAACCCCACACATACACAAACAAAACCATTTCAGCACTGAGCACTGCACATTCCTTAACGTCCTGATTTCCTGCATCTTAGCTCCCACCTAGCCGGGGCTCCCTTTTCACAGGAGCATTTTTCCCTGGATGTTTTCTACAGGGCTGATCCATTCCATTCAACAGAGAAAGGTAACTGTAGCCATAAACAACTACTTTATATTTTTAGCTGCTTTCTCAATCACCTTTTAGTAGGGTGGATAAGTTACTGTCAAGTTTTTCTTCCTTAAACAAAATAATAAGTTTCCTGTATATCATGGAAAAAAAAAAAGGCAAAAAATCAAACCTCAAATTTTTCAGTGTTCCCAGGGTGGGCTCTGCTATAGAAAGATTTTTCAAACATTTTAGAAATCCTTGAATTTAAAAGATAGGAAAAAACCTTTCCCCCTGTAAAATCTGATGTGGCATCTGTATCTGGATGTTAAGATTAACTTTGCATTATTGGTAAACTAGCATTAAAATACCCATAAATCAAATAATCTGACTCTCTGAGTCAATTGAGACTCTGTATAACAAGTCCAAACATGATATTATGGCAAAAAAAAATCAAGTGAAATTGATTAATATCTTAAAGTATCAGAACTGAGTGCAAAAGTTCTTGGAGCATAGGTGAGACATCTTTAAAATACCTCATTCCTTTGACTTCCTTCTAACCATCTGTCTTCATCACTGGGAGAACTGTCTTTTCTGACTTTGGTTACTAGAGCCCCAAATTTCCTGTTTCAGTGTCAGTGCTAATCTTTAAAGCCTAACCCTGGTGGCAATGCAAGCTGAAATTAATATTAGAGTTGTGTGGATCAGAACCTTTTTAAGAATTTTTCCTTTAACTTTGCCCACCAAAATCAACAAGAAAATGCATTTTAGGAAACTGTGTACAGAAACTTCTATTAAAAACTGCTATTTGGATAGAAATCTAAAATCAGAATTTTTGTGTTAGAAAGGCTTTATAAGGCCTGGATTTATCTGCTTTTTAGAGGATGGAAGCTTGCTTTCATTAATGTCATACATCATACCAGAGGAAAGGATAAAGACTAACATTGAAGAGGTAACCAACCATAAGCCTTAGTAAATCTCAGCTGCTAACATTTAATATCCCACCAAAACTAAGCAAACAAACAATATTTATGCATATGCACGTATCTTTCTAATTGGGTGAAATGTATTGTTCTCTTCTTCAAATTGCCTGTGTGATTTGTTGGGGGTTTTTTTGCCCCTGGGCATTTTCCCCCAGCTTTCATACCTGCTCATACCATGTCGCTTGTCAGGTTTTGGAGTGTTTGACATTGCTGTTGCCATTATAAATTGAAAGATGGAACCATGGGCCAGATTGCTTTTATCTATTATCCAGTTTTGATCTTTCCATCTGCTCTTTGCCAAGTAATGTCAGCCATGATTATTTCTAACTTGCCAAAATTCTGAACAGCTTTTAAACAGGTGACATTTTCCTATAAAAAGACTCTACCACAAGCATGTTTCTTTTTCCAGCCCTAAATGTCACCTTTTCTCCCATAATTATAGTGGTCTAAGTGACACATTTCTGGACTACTGACAGTTTTAAAGATTTGCTGTTTGTGGGTATTGCAATTACCGTGCATTACCTTCTCCCTTCTGAGAGGAGTGAAATTATTTCCATAGAAGTTGCTGCCTTCACAGTTTTGCCTTTGCTTTTGCACAGCTGGCTCTAGACTTGATCTAGACTTGGAAGTTGCTGGGAATAACTTAGTGTCAGGCAAATAAAGAACTTTGGATTAAGCCACTGTCACCACTTAGATGAAATCTTTCTTAAACTTTTTCCTTCTTGCCTGGAAGCATTTGAAAAAATATTGTACCCTGAGTAGACTTTGTGGACTAAAATTTTTGAGCCTAGGGTCACTTAGGAATGTCAACAACACCCTTGTTATAATTATTCTTTTGTGTGGGTACATCTCCTGCAAGTGTCTATGCTATGTGAGTCAACCTTGTGTGATGATACTTATTTAGCCCATGGGCCAATGATGACACAGGCAGTCCATGTATTTCTGCTGGCATTCCACCTCTTCGTGTAGAGAAAGAGTAGGTGGAAAATTAAGTCAGTAAACCGTCTGCTGTCATTTACTTGGTCTGCCTTCTGCCTTCTATTTCACAGCACAAATAAAACACAGTGACCAACAAACATTACTGACCCAGACATCGTGCAATTTAAATGACGTGTACTGTAAAAAAATCTGATAGCTCCTTGTCTCATCACTTCTTTTGTTTCTAAATAAACCCCCAGGAGAGAGCAGAGACACAAACCAGATATTTATTTGTGGACTCTTCATCTTTCATTCTATGTATCATAGCAAACCATTCCTAAGGGCAGACTTACTCAAGTCTTTTATGAATTGTAGAACTCGGATTCTCACTACTGTATTTGAATACTAGCCATGAATTTTAATATTTCAGATTTGAATAACAATATATATATCTGTTGGTCTGTACTAGAGATCTCTGGAACTAAAAGAAGAACTATACTATGAATTTATTTTAAAAATCAACTTCTTTATTGATTAATTCTGGACAATTTTTTTTATAATATATGCACATTTACATCCAAAAATTACCTACAGACATTAGGAGCCTGAAATAGGAGTTTAAATAATGGAAAGAACAAGAGCAACAATAGACTTCACAGTCAGTTTCCTTTAAGTCCTTAGTATAGTCATGAAGTTAAGATACAAAAGCATTTGCAACAACAACATAGTGGGCAGAGAGTATAAAAGAGAGGCCATGAGGCCATTAAGGCAATTAAGAAAGATTAAGATTTCTTGTGGTGGAAAGACCCATTAATCAATAGGCCAGAATTCACAGCATGTTGCAGAATATACTTCACCTAAAAAAAGAGAACAAACAGGCTAAATATATCCCATACCAAAGGTCACAGAGTTCTCATTAATGAGAAATCATATTAATCCCTCAGATATTGCTGGCTCCATAGTTATGTGTTCCATTTGCACGCGTAGGAACAGCACTGATGAAATGCACCGTAAGCAATGCGGAACCACTGTTGAAAAAATTCCTGTCCACAGCTGGCACCACAGATAGATCCAGCAATATTTGGAAGGAAAGCAGAGCTTACTCAAGAGGGCATGGGTTGCTGCTGCTCAGGGTTCTGCAGGAGAGGGCAGTGACTGTGGTTATTCATTGCTGGCAACAATGACGCACAAGCCGCCATTCACTAATGTAAAGCTGCTGTACAGAGATGACACGATGCCTGTCAGAGGATGGGTAATTGAAAATCCTTGAATTTGCAAAATGCCTGTGGGCATCTAATGCAAGTCTTCATATGGTAATGAGGAGAGGAAACAAAGTGGGAGGGCTACTGCACATGCTAAAACTTGCACCTGAAATAATTGGAAATTGGCTTAGACGGGTATGTAACCAGGCTGAAACCAGCTCTGGGGCACTCAGCTTCATCTTCAGCAGCAAGGTCACCGCCCCATTCCAGGCCTATGCATTTCGTCTGAAGGAGCAGCCACAGGTGGCAGAAACAGATTTGCTGACTGGTTTTGTAGAAATAGCTACAGCTGGTTGGGATTTTTTTTTAAGACAGCTGAAAAACAGAGGTGGAAGGAGGTGTGCTTCTTTCTGCAAGAGGTTGGTTTGAGCAATTTTTGAACCTGAAACTACTTCCTAGAACTGTTCCTTGGAAAATTTCTGTTTCTTGATTCAGAATAAAGTTTTCTTCACTCATTTGAGCCACTAATATAGAAAAAAAATTAATCCTCAAAACTACTGAAATGAAATATTTAAATCATCCAAATTATGCTGTTTTGATTAACTGGTTTGCAGGCATTCTTGAGATGTGTTAGTGTTTCAGGGAGGGATTTATTTGTTAGTTTTAGGGTTTTTAATTGCCATTCAGGTGAGGAAAATGCTTTCTTACAAAATTGAATGTGATTCTGGAGTGTATAGAAAGAATGGATGAGGCATCTTTTGCATTAATTAGTTAAATTATTATTTTGGGGCTTTTTTTAATGTAGTCAGGATATGTTTCTTTGATTAAAGTTGCTAGAATATCAGAGGCATGGTAAGAGCCAGAAAAGAAGGTTGGAATCAAGTTTGCCTCATAGTAGTTTTCCCGTTGGTTGTATAGTGATTAACATGGGATGAAACCTTTTCTACTGAAGATATTCCAGGCAAAATTCAACAGCTGTTTTCACTGATTCCAGAGAAGTCAAGTAGCCATAGTGTGTCCTCAGTTTCAAGCTGGGCTACATGCATCTGGGTTTTCTTGTCATCTGTATACTCCCTTTTTTTTTTTTTTTTTTTTGTGCAGGACAACTCACAAAATTCCCAGAAAAGAAGGACGACTTCTATAACAAATCTTTCTGAAGCAGCTGATTTTTAGGATCCTATATCACTGCAGAACAGCACAATCTGATGTAGGGTACCTGTGCTCTAGCTTCCTCTGCCAAATAATTTCTTTACACTGGTTCTTGATTGTTTACAAATTGTGACGTGGTAGCTCCTGGCTGGCCAAGGAAGCCTGGAGAGTTGTCTGTCTCCTTGACTGCAGAGAGAAAAAGTCTTTTCCTACACAACAGTTGCATTGTGCTTATGAAGATCTTAGAGCCTAATTTGATACCAAATGTGTGCTACTGTTTTGGGAGGCAGAGGCACTTCCAAAGACCCGGAGTAGACATTTGTTGTCTGCAATGATAGAGAAGCCTGGGATTTCCAAGTTTCTTGATCTTGGTGGTGCTTATATTCTAGCAGTAATAGTAATAATATCTGAGAATGTTAGCTAGTTTCCAGCTGCAATGTCTCTGTTCTCTACCATTCCTGTTCTCTATACAATCACCTCATCTTCTATTGCAGTTTCTCAGTTTTACTACATGTAAACACCCCTTCTATCATATTGTTTATCCATGCATGGAGCAAGAAATTAATCTGACTATACCATTCTGGACCTCTTGACATTTAGAGAGAGTTGGGATTTAGACAGACTGTAGAAGGAATTGCAGTATTCAAGATGTGAAGTGATTAAAATGTAACAAGGATTTCAGCAGAAGCAAGGTCAAGGTAAAGATGAACTCAAGGAGAATTTCAGAGGTGGGAGTGAGAAGAGTGGGGAAGGTAGTTTGGCATTATGAAAAATCAGTTTATTGTTTTATTGTTTTAAACTTGGCACTGCTGTGATAGAAATGTAAAGGTCTTTAATATCTTTTAATTGTGCTGTGATAGAGCACAGAGATGCTAAACACAGTGACACGTGCTGTAGTTTTCTCTTTATTACAGCTGGCTTTTACAATTTTAATTTATTTCTGTGCTCAGGAATTCAAAGCTCCTCTTGGTGTCAAAGAAGTCAGCACAACTCTCACTCCCAATGTCTGATACCAAGGGGAAAAAAGACTTCCAAGGAATAATGTGGTGTTTCCAGGTCAGATTCATTTTGCTTTTCCCATTATCTGTCCTTCTGTAGTGGTTTTTTCATATACAGAACAGCTTGTAATTATCAGGTCTGCTGATGGAAAACCTCTGGTCCCAGCCACTGGGAGAATCCTCAATTCCTGCTCTGTGGAGGAAACTGCAAGTAGGGAAGGCCTTTCATAGTTTGACAATGTTAGCTTTAGTGAGATTCCTTCTTTGGTTAAAAACCTTGGTGCAATGCTTTTTTGATGCTTGTATGTTAATTCCAATGAGCACGTGTAACTATTAGCCAAACTATTTGACTTTTCACACTAGAGAAACCTAACAGCTATATCAAAAAATAGCCCACTGCTGATATTTGCCAAATGTTTTCATTCCATCTGTTTCATCATAAGGCTTTAGTTTTTCCAGTTTCCTTTTCCTACTTTCTATGGCATGCTTTCTTTGACTGTGTTTTTCATAGCAATCTTACCTGGAGATGAACTGTACTTGTACTGATAGAATGGATGAAAATAAGCCAGCATTTCACTTAATAAGCATTCGTTGTTTCATCCTTCTATGCATTGTTTGTGTTGTGCTACTAAAGCAAATGTAGTTAGTGAAAATCAAAATACTATATGAAATCATCTCCTTATGAGATAATTTGGACAAAAAATTTGATTAAAATTTCCTGGCATTGTCAAAACATCTTGTTTTGATGTCTTTGGGAATACAGACTTTTCACTTTCCTCTTTCCAAACATTTTTGTTTTGAATGCTTTCAAATATTTCCTTAGGTACTGTAGAAGCATGTAAAAAACCTAATAGTTAGAGCTTAATGAATCATCTTAAACTACCTAATAGTGAAATTTTTCTATTTTAAATTTTGGTGGGCCAAATCTTGTGCATTTTGATCTTGGTTGGAATTTTAAAACCTCCTCATATGAAGGTTCTAAAACCTCTGAAAAGTTTTTGTTTGTTTGTTTGGGGTTTTTTGTTTGGGTTTTTTTTTGTTTGTTTGGTTTGGGGTTTTTTTTGGTTTTTTTTGGTTTTTTTGGTTTTTTTTGTTGTTTTGTTGTTGTTTTTTTTTGTGGTGGTTTTTATTGGCTCTGGACATCTGCTCTAGAGAGAAAGAGTTTTTGAGTCCAAGTTCCTGGTCTCATATTCTCTTTCAAGTTAAGCATCCTCACTGATTACCACTGCCCCATTTAAACAGGAGGAAGGCAACCTCTTCACAAGCAGAATGCCATTTAGGGCTCTTAGGGTGGATGCAGTCACCGTGTTGATGAGAGGCAACGTGGGCAGCACCAAGTTACTCTTTCACCTGTTATTGAGCATGTTCCATCCTGAGTCTTGTCAACAGGGGCAGAAAGGTACCTCCCACTCAACTCCCCACTGTTAAATTGCCAGCATGGCTTGAAGTCAACAACCTTAAATGCCATCAGGAAACTGGTTGGTGGCCAGCACAGATTGTTGCAGTATGACTGTTTTGCAAGCCTGTATTACTGCAACAATTTTTGTTTCTGACTGGGTAGGCTGCTTTGAGTTAGAGATGATGAAGACTACGCAATACTAATGAAGTTTATCCTTGAGAGACGAGCTTGCACTGCAGAGCTAAGAACAGGAACTTGTGTTTTAAGGCTAGGAACTTTTGCAAAGCTCTTCAGTTTTCCTTTGCTCCCTCCCAGTTTTACACTACCTCAAAACATAACAACACAGCCAGGCTGCCAATACAAATAACAAAGGGCCCTCTATTTTTTTGATGAACAGAAAGCCAAGTCATACTTCTCATTCACTTCCTTAGCATCTAACCCTACCTCACCTACGTGAAGTTCAGCCAGTGGGTCGTTACACATTTGCCAGATAAAATATTCTACTCTTTTGGACAGAATGGAAATGGAGCTGGACATAGAAGTGCTTCAAGAAACTCAAAATTTTCTTGTTACTTATTAAATATCAAACATGGGGCACGTACTTTTCCAATATCTGTGAGGACTCCTGCAAAGAAAGCAGGATATTGCTCCAAGCAGTATCTTAGTGACTTTCACTAGCAATGCCTAGTCAAAGGGCCCTGCTTATTTGTGTTACATTTTCCCAATAAATAAATTATTTTTACTGTTGCAATCGTAGTCATCTTCCATGTAAATGCTACCTCCTCCTCCTCCTAGATGTTTAATCAGCTTGTAGGTTTCATCTGCTGACTTGGTCAGTAACAGCAGCCAACACTTGATATCATCCTATTTTCTCTGCTGTGTATAAAGCTCATTCCTATTTGGATTATTTTGTCAGTTGTTAGTGTCAGATAGTATTGATTTGGGTTTTTTGTTTTTGTTTTTTTTTTTAATGGAATAACCTTAACAAGAACAAAGTAGCTAGTTAGGGACTTGTTTTAGGATAGTATTTCTTTCTAAAAATATTTTAAAATATCTGTTCTGGATTATACTTTGTGTGTGTTTTTTCTGTGGGTTTTCCAAAAAATAGTTGTAGTTGTTCATACAAATTTCACATTTTCTGTTGAGCCCCTCATGGAGGAGGAGGTGACAGAAATCATGGACTACCAAAAACTAAACCAATCTCCACCACTGCATCACATATTTACACCTCCAGTTCAAGAGGTGTTTTAGGTAGCCTGAGTAGAAGAGCAGTCCTACTGATGTGGTCAAAATTAGACATCTCTTGAAACAGAGCACATCAGAGTCATGCATGTTTGAAGTTTCTGTGAAACTTTTTCACAAATTTACTCTAGTAAATGCCTAGCTTTATAAAGATTACAGTATAAATAAATAACTATGCAAACACAATTCAGTAAATAGATTGACTTTATTTATGTAAACAGGCATTATGAAGGTTAAGATATGTGGGCTTGTAAAATGAAGACAAACCTAAAAAGACAGTTCACTCTCAGTTATACAATGAAGTATGTCTACTTATTCATTGTTCATCGACCAATATTTTTATAGCAAATTAGGCATAAAGAAATTGTGCACATGAGCAGGTCTGGAAAAAAAAAATCAAAAGAATCCCTCACTTGATGTGACATTGTGAAATACTGTAAGTTTTTGAGCTCTATGTGTATATTTATCTGACTACTAATGGTGAATTTTCCTGGAGTCTGGAACAGGGTTGGCTTACATGTTTTTCAGGGTGAAAAAAATCCCTATCCATGTAGACATAAAAGAAAAACCTGTGAGGTTCTTAATTATATAAAAAAATAATATTTTATGTCTGGTACCGACACAACTTCATATACTTGTGTGCACACTTCTTTTTTCACTAATTAATTTTTCAACTCTGAAACAATGAAAAGGAATTTTGCTGCTGAATTCAAGCACAACCGGGTGTTATCCAGAGGCTAAATTCTTTTCCTGCTTAACATAAGAACATAATAAGAACATAAGAGGCATACTGGTTCAGAACAAAGGTCAGTGTAGCCCAATATCCTGGCTCCAACAATAGCCATAAGTGGGTATGCAGGAAAGAGTAGAGAGCCAGCCTTGCATATCTGATGCCTCCCTCTAAGTATTCTCCCAGATTTCAGCTACACATGGCTGAAGAATTTCATGAAATGGATGTAGTTCCAAAGTGTTTAGAAACCCTGTATACACTTCTGCTCTGTGGTCTTGCCCAGTCTCCCCTTGAGGCTGCGTAAACTTATAGCAGATGCCAAATGGGAACAGGGCATCTCAATATTGTGGGAAAAGGGGATTAATATCATTAGGGATAATGCTATCTCTGTACCTTCATTAATACTATGGTTCTAGAACATATCTGGTGATTTGCAGTTATATGATGAGAAAAAATGGGAATGTGTCCAAAATATTGTCATGTCTTCTTTAAAATATCTATGCAGGCGTTGTGATCTGAGAGAAAAGAAAAAAAAAAAAAAAAAGAGAGAGAGAGTGGGTCTGGCAGGGTAGAACACTAATAAACTCTTGATAAAAGAGTAGCCTGTGGGCTCAATGAAGAGATACTTAAACTGTTCAGGCAGGGTGCTAGAGGCAAAGAAATACGTGATTACCTTTGACGATGCAGTTCTGAATAAGAGGAGAATAACTGACAGAGGCCCATGGACAATTTCAGCCTTGCCTGGGAGTAGGCAGACATGAAATGATATACCCATTCAGTGGCAAATTCCAGTTAGATTGCTCTCAGACCAGACTACAAGAGATTCTTGTATCTGTCTTCCTTAATTTTTCAAACATTTTCTCTTCCATTTTTTTCAAATGAAATTTATTTATTGTTTATAATTATATAAATTAACTTCCTGAGATCATGCCACTCATTTACATTTTCACGTATTTGCTGGATGTGCAAAATGAACCAAATGCAAAGATATGTATATAACAAGCCTTCCTGTCTCTAAGTGCTTGCAAACAACAAAGGCACTTGAATATTCTTATGACAGAGTTATATAAAAACTGCGGCTAGACAGAGTGAATATTTTCTGTGCCTAATGAAACCAACTGTATCTCCTGCTGTTCTGAATCACTAGGTTCAAATCACTGGCCTCCAAGAATCCTGTAGCTGGAAATGCTGAAGACAGAAATCTCTAATGGGTCGTTTTGGACAGCCTCCTGCCAGGATATGATTAATCCCTCCAGAGCTACGTTAGTGCTTGATGAACAGCAATGCTATCTACAAGTACACAATGTTGTCCATAAACATAGATGAGCAGAAAGAAGATACTGGTGCCTGTGGTCAACAGATACCCTCCTCTGTCGCCTCTGCTTTTATTCTGTGTTGCCTTTAATTTTATTCCTCATGTTGGATAGACAGGAAAGGAAAGGATTATTTGAAGTAGTCCATAAGAGACCAAAGTCCTTAATTTATCAATTTGTGTTGGTTTCATTGTGTTTGCTTCTCAGACTTCTGCATGTTTTTCCTAATGTGTTGTGGGGTCTTTTTCTCTGAGTGTATCTGTGGATTTTGTAGGATGGGAGATGTTTGGTCACCTATTAGTAGACTTGGTGCATCCCTCAAAGGATATCTTTTTTGATCAACAGGTTGCTCCTGGTTCTTGGAAGCTTATGAGTTCTCACTAGCACCATTGGAGTACACTACTGGCTGTTTTTCCAATGAGAAGTTTTAATAAGATTGTTTCAGTCAGGGTGGAGTCTATAATCTTAATTTTTGAGAGCAGTAGAGTGATTTCTTGGAGTGATGGTAAATGCCTTTGTTACCTTTACGAAGTGTTGAGCCTATTGGAGAAATTTTTGAACCTACTCCTAAGATACTGCTGGACCCATCCCAGCTGGTAAAATCATCTGGTAGGGTGAGACCCATGTGAAGGAAGGGGATTGTCAGCACTAGTCTTCAGTGTTCACTTTTAATGAAATTTTTCAAGCTTTTAGTATTGTCTCTCTCAATCTGCAAGTCCTTTAGAGTCCTTAATAGTTTCTGTCTATGCCCATGGCAGTAGCTATGAATGTTTTAATCTAATCTACTTGGTGATGAAGCTGTATTCAATTTCATCTCAAGATTAGATCTCTGCAATGCACCTACATCCAGTTGAACCCTGTGACCAGAGCCAAACCTCAACTGTGTTTTATTTGCGTTGAGGCGCTCCATTAACAGCCAACAATGTCTACACTCCACTACTTGAAAAATATTTTTAGTCTATTTTTTGCATTAAATAGTTATGATCCTTGCTGTAGAAACCATCTCAGGTTTTTTTTTATTCTGTATCAGTGAAGATAAACTGATGTGCCTTGAGGGATCAGGAAGGAGGGTGTCGGCCTGGGAGCTGATGGAGAGCTCCCTGGCTGGTGGAGATACACATCTTATAGTCTGTGCAGAACTGTAGGCTCTCAGGTGACTCTGCAGAATTCAAGTTTACCCAAGTTTTTGGAAGGGAGGGGAGATGATGACAAGGCATTGGTTTGTTTTCAGCTGTGATGATCTAAGAGTATCTTTGCTCTGGTAACAGTTAGTGATGACTAACTGTGAATCTAGATAAGTGTGTTTTTATATTCTGAGATATTAAGGAATAGGCGCGCTCTGCCCAAGCTCAAATCCTTCTCAAAAGGCAATTTCTCCATTCTACTTGTTACACTTAATGTGCTTGGGGTTATACTTTCATGTATCTAATTAAATTATTCTTAAAGAACATCAAAATGTATGCGAGAGATGATGTTTTCTGTTGCTAGCTAGCAATGTTTTGTAGTTCCCCAATTCCAGTTTCAAACATATTTATTGTAGTAGGTGATATTTAAGGCTAAATGGTCTATTGTTTACATCTTGCGTGTGTTCCTTTTGCTGCTTCCCTGAGCAAAGTATGACAGTGTTACATATCCTCTGGAGGCTCACAGCTAAGGAAAAGTTGTTTCTCTATAAAAAAATACTTCTTCCTCTGTGGCAGTCTTAGAAGGAATCCGATTTTCTAAGTTTGGTTAAAGTGCTACACGCATCACTTTTAAAATAGCAGCCCTTTATTTTAGGAAAATAATTCAATTCATGATGTTCTGCTTCCCCCTCTTGAATTGAAGTTAGATATGAATGGGACGTGAGTACTTGGTGTCCTGAAATGAAATATTTTTCTCAGCTGGAGCCCATGTGCAGTGAAGAAACAGCATGGATGGGGCAAAGTTTTGTTTTGTTGGTGACCTAGGAGATGTGCAGAGAGGACAGCCTGGACAGTTTTAACAGAGCTCCAAGAGAACTTACAGAATTTGTCCAGAGCCCAGTTCTGTCAGTGGCGGAAGTCCCGCTCATTCAGAAGGAGCAGGCTCAGGCTCAGTGTTTGTAAAACATATGCTCATCATCCCCAGGTTTCTTACACCTGTAATATTTCATACGACTTTTCTCTGAAATGACACTTCTTATTTGTTGAGCAGAATTGCCTGTTTTTCTCCTTGGTGCATATATACAAAGTACCTTTTCTTTTTCTTGTCTTTTTAGGTAGGATTTTCTATCAGCATATTTTATTTGGGAAATAGCAGGTGACACTTATGGATCTTCCCCTTTCCTTTTTTTTCCTGAAGAAAAACACCCACAGCATAGAACAGCCTTGGAAAAGTCAAGCAAGAACCTGTATGCTGTGATGTGCTGCACTAACAAATGTATTCTAGTGCACATAGAGCAACATAAATATGTAAATGTTTTACAACGTGTACTTACATATCCTACCTTCTTTTATCTTCTTGCACTGCATACACAAAGTTACATATATCTGGTAGAGTCTGCTCTGTTAACAATAATGCTGAATATGTAAATCCCCCCAGTTTTTATAACCAGTGCTTTAGGTTGCATTTACTGTAAACAAAGATGTATTTTTGGGGGCTGTTGGTTTGAGTTTATTGTTTATGTAAATCTCTCAGAATGTGACATAGCCAGATAGCTTCCTATGTTGTGCTGATCCACATTTTAGGCCAGCAGCCAAAGTATTTTATCTTTTACTTCATTATAGTGATCTTCCAATTAGCTGTGGTCTGTAATACCCTGATTTTGGTGGCAGTGGTTTGGGGAGGATTGTTTGATAGTTCTGCTCGAGAGGCAAAATGAGGGGCCTTATTATAGAAAGTGCAGAGGTTGTGCAGTAGCTGAGTTCTGTTGCAAAGTTTGCCGATAAGGGAAAACTGGCCCTTGAGCATCCATTCTATTCTGTATATTAACACTTCTAATCTGCACTGCTGATAAAACTGCAAGCCATTTGCCTTTGGAGGAATTAGTTCTGCCTCACTTGTGTAACCAGGCGATGGTGATTAACCTTTAAACTGTCCAATATTCTCAGCAGACTCCTGCTCCAGATTAGAAACTATTTAGTTATGACCAACTAAATTAACAACATTCCCTCCTCTGAAGAATAAGATTTGGAAGGTATGCATTTTAAGGTGGAATGTGGATAATGTCCTTATTTATTCACTCACCACTTTTGCTACAAAAAATGTATTCATCAGTTGAAAAGAAAGAGAAAGGAGAGAGGGAGTTCAATTTCAGATTGAAACAATCTACAGTTAGTTACGTACAGGAGGTGATTTGGGTGATTTTGACTTGGGGTGCTGCTTTAGATGGCTGAGACCTGTTTCTGACTTTTCATTCCTAAATAAAACTTACAGGGCAGGGGATAAAATGGGCAGGTTGGTGCTCTGGTGTGGGCAGCATTTTAGGAAAAAGATTTCCTTCCTTTGAAAGGAAAGGCAATTATCTCAATTCTCCAGAAGAGTAATTATTGGAAGATTGCTAACCTTTCTGTCACAATCATGCAAAACAAAAGGTTTTGTACGTGGTGGTTACAGACCGACATATCCAATGGACTTTAGCTGCTGTGATAACCTAGTACTGTACCATTGTATCTACATATTTTAAATGTGTAATTTATCAGTTGAAACATACCCTTCAATACATGTGCCATAAAAGAAAAGAGTGAGGGCAATTATGTAATAGTATAGTGTTTGTCTGACATGCCTTAAATCCCCATATTGTTATTCCTCACTGAATAACAAATACAAAATCCCTGTTAGCAATGTTTTCCGTTTTACCAGTTTTATATTAGCTGCCTCCTTAAAAATTGCTAATCTAGATACTACATTAGTAGGATGTCAGTCAAACTGCAATCCACAGTGAAGCCTTCTTCATATACCAATTTAAATCATTCATGGTCCTTTCTTTGGCATTATTCAAAAGATCATAATAATTTTCTTGTGCCCACAGCACAAAAAAATCAATTATTTCCCCACAAAGACTTGAAAGTACTTAGCGAATGCTGTAAGAAAAGCTGAGGGTTATATCAAATTGAAATTGCACTCATTACACACAACACAATTAGTTGCCACTAGTCTGGCCGGTGCTTTAATTCTGAATGGCATATCTTTATTATTACAGAAACAAGCATGCAAATGGCATTGTTCAGGATTTGCAGAAATCAATAGGATATAGTGCTGTGTGTTTGGTGGCCACTGTCACTCAGTCTGCTGTGGATTTGAGATAATGTGTGTATTTGAATTAATGAAGGGAACGTGAGACATCATAAGTGACACCCAAATAAAAGAAATGGGTACATGATATTTGTAATTATTCTACTTGTGTTTTTGTTGTAAATACTTGTGCTTTTTGTTTTTTAATCAAAGGATTAATTGCATTTTAATAAGGCATTATGATTTTCAGAGCTTTAGTTAATTAAAACTTGTAGTATATAATTATGAAGTGATGCTGAGATTTGTCTAAAGATCACCCATACATTTAGAATATGTATATTTTTCCTTGTTAAGCAGTTGCTACATTTTATGAATTATATTGAATGTTTGAAAGATGATGGCAGTTCCAAATGAATTTCTGCAAATGGCAGCTCGGGATGTAGATTATGTTGTTGGACAAATTAAAGTGGAGGAACTACTGAGGTTGGAAACAATTTTTGGCTGTACTGCTGGAACATTCATTTGCACAAATGTTAGCTTTCAGCTGCAGGAGTCAGAACAGATGTATTTGTTCAATGTATCATATCATTCCGCCCATTAATTCCAGTGAAATTGCTGCAGTTTGAAATTCTGAGGATAGCCCATAAAGACGCACTGGTGGTGTGTGGTAAAGATTATTTTCCATGCGACAAAAGGGTTTTAAAAGGAGGGAGAAAGTAGGTGTATGTGTGTCTGTGTGTGCATTTGTACAGACATCTCTATGTATTGCCTGGTCTCCCTGAGAGAGATGAATATTCCTGGTACAAAGCTTTAATCACTCACAATTGAACCTGGGACATATACATGTATTCACATATATAAAGATTGTTTCCTGTGGGAGTATATTATGTCTGGATTGATAGACTAATTGTTAGATAGATAAAACAGAGTTAAACAGTATCAGAAAGTTAAACTCTTAATGTTTCAAATGAAGTTTTCATTTGGCAGTATTTAAAAAAAAAGATCTCTTACATTCCATTCCTCATTCCATTCCTTTCGTAAGTGTATCTTGAAAATAAAAGCTAATTTTGCTCTTCTTTTACATAAAGTCAGAAAAACATTGCTTTGTTGCTGAATGGTGAGAGGACTTTTCTTATTTCTTGTCAGCTGTAAAATGTACTATACTTTTTTATAAAAAACTTTTCTTATTTCTTGTCAGCTGTAAAATACTTTTTTATGCAGAACAGTCCAGCACAGTCCTGTATTTCTATAGCACAGCCCCATGAACTAAAAAGCTTTTGTAATGATCTCTCTTGAAGTAAGGATCTTAAATTAGACCTCAGCATTTCCTACCTGGAAGCTTGGCTCCTGCAGTGCATAAGTGTTTATTTATTTATTTATTACACCCAGGTTTGCATATAGTTTTTGAGACAAACCCACTCAAGAACTCAAAATGTTCCAAGTGAGGTATGGAGATGAAGCCTGCAGAGAGAGAGAAAAAAAAAAAAAGAAAGAAAAAGAATTCTCAAAAAATTTACATTGACTTTACCACTCAAACCAGGATTTTAATAGGTATCTATAAATGGATTTTGAGCAGGATTTTTCCATGTTTTCTCCCAAAGCTGATTTAAAATCTAATATTATTAGATTGGTCACAGCCTTCATATTTTAACTGTCAAACCCAAAGTCTGAAAGGTGATTCATTCAACGCTTGCTAAAATATTTGCTCAGCAGCACAATAGTGTGTGATGGAAAATAAACTCCTCTGGAGCATCTCACCCTATCAGCCATGGCCTGCAGCAGGAAAAGAATGAGGGAAGGTCAGTCAATTATGTGTGGTAATCACCGTAAGCATATTATCTGAGACACAGATGTCTTCCCTGACCCCACACGACATAGCTATTAACCCCACAGTAGTATAAAAACGGGGAGGAGGAGGAGCCGGTCCCCTAGGTAAACCAGACCTTTTCAGGCCGGGCTTGTCCGGCGGCTCAGCGCAGTTGTGGTGGCGAGGGCGCTGCCGTGGGAGCTGGAGCCGCGCTCCACGGGCAGCACGGCCGCCTCTCCTCTTCGGGGACCTTTCTATGGACCTAGTCATGTGAGATAAATAGTTGCATCATCAGAAAAATGGGACTGGCAAATTGACTTGGGAGATATTTCGGGAGCGTTAACAGCCCTGGAATGCCAGGCACTGCCCATGCTTTTACAGGAAAAACTTTTGTTCCTGTGCACACCTACACAGATGATGTATTAGTGCTGATAAAGTATAATACCACTATCATGCAATCATCTAATGCTTCTAGAAAACAGAGATGATTTTCTCATTATACTGAGTAATGTGTTGATTACCACATACAGCTCCTTTTGAGTTCAAGTTCTGCGTAAATTTACTTCAGAAAAATGATCAGCTGCTTATTCAAGTGAAAGGGATTTTTTCAGTGTGGTTGTTCAAACACATGAAGTAAGCAAAGCAGTTTTTTTAACTGGCTATTTAAACTTTGAACTTGAAGGGTCATTTAAATATTTGGTCACTGAATAGGAAACATGCATCCCTTAACAGTTCTGAACTTTCTCACACCAGTTCTTAACCCTGAAAGTAGGCCTGTTTACTTCTTGTAGCCTTTGGAAAATCTTTTCTTTAGTTGATGCTCGTTACATTTGGGGAGGTAATTTTGTATTTTTCTGCCAAAACAGATAAATGACGATTTAGCAATATAAGCTATTTCAGTTCAGCACAACCCATGGTGCAAAAAAGTCCACAACAGATCATATTTGTGATTTTTCTCCTTGTTAAATAATTGATTGTAATGGCATTCTGGTCTTGTGACACCTTTGTAACTGAGATCAGACTGAGGCAGTAAATACCAGAGTGTGAAAGGAATGCTTTGCTCATAAAATTTCCACAGAATGTAGCAGAGGAATCCCCAGGTTTCCTTTCTGTCTAAAGGAATTATTAAAAGATATTCTCTTTGATACTGTCTCCTTTCCCAGGGTTAATCACCGTGTGAGTGAACATTTGCATGCATTGCTGAGCTACAGGTTAAAGACAAGGAAAGTGGTGGGTTGAGCACATGGATAAACCTAACCATTGGATTACCAGGAAACTAAAATCTGTTAGAGATATGGGACTTTTCCATGGGGCAGGGTGAAGCAGGTTGCCTCTTTCCCTGACCTCGGGGATGAGCTGAAAGTAGATGAAAAGGATGGTGGAAGTGCCTCACTAGGACAGCTGGGCTGAAGGGAGTGTTGCAGGTTCCCATCGCAGCCACTGCTGACCAAATTCAGCTGGAGTCTAAAGAAGAGATTTGGGCTATCCTCCTTATTAGTAAATCCCCTGTGGGAGTCTTGGCTATGTGGAAAGATACCATTTACACTTCCTCCTGTTAGTGTGGTCAGTCTTGAATTCTGGGCCTCTAGTAGTCCCTTATTAAACTTCCATCCTATTGTCATTTTAGCCTCTGTCTAAATGTTGCTAAGTAACCTCCTGTGTCAAATACTTTTTCTGCTGGGAGAGAATCTTGCATCAGTCACCTATTGTGACTGCCAGATTAGATACCATAATGTGCTCGACATGGGACTGTGCTTCACTTCTATCTGGGAACTGCAGCCGATACAGGATTTACCAGACTGCTGGTTAAGCAGCATCTTTTCCTTGAGCATATTAAAGCAGCCCTGAGCAACTTGCACAGTTCATTTACTGGTCCCTAGGCTGATTTTTAAGTTTGGAGATTTAGGACTTCTTTTGTTTTACCTTTCACCTCTATATCCTACCTGAGTGAGCAACTCCAGTGAAAAGCACACTGGTCCACTTGCAAACAAATGGTAAAGGATGCAAGTTAAGACCTTGCCTTTAAAAGAGAGCAAGCAGTGCATTCCTGGAGCTTTAGTGAGTCGTAGTTTCTGTGAGGCTCTTTTATCCTGTTTTCTTGTGGGGCCAAATAAAAGCCAAATTCTGACGATCACTTGTGTGAGTAGAAATCCGGAGTAATGCCATTTAAATAGTATGTAATTAGGCAAGAGTGAATGAGAATGGAACTTGGTCCAAATTGATTATATATTTCAGGTCAGTTGACATAATGGAGCAGCCTTTTCTGTCTCAGCTTAATGCAGTGGTTCTGAAGAGTTCATCACCTGCTCTTGGCTCTCTTTCCTATTCCCAGCTGATAAATCATCTTTAATGTGTTTCCTAATATTACTTTTCCATGTGGTTATAGTTATATGTGACAGCAGTGGGGGGTGGGAAGGGGAGAGCAGGCAATAATTTCACTGACACAGAAATTGCTCTAAAAATGCATTAATGTGTCTTAAGTATAATTGACATACTTTGAAATATATATTGCCTATAGGCAAAATTAAATTTTGCTAACCAAAACCAGAGGTAGGCAGAACTTCTGTAGCATCATTCCTGGATACATATTTAATATTAATGATGGTTTGCCTTGACATATTTGTAAAATATTATCAAATTTCACATATAGATATCACGTCTTACTCAGCTATACTTTCTCAGTTTACCTTTTCTTATGGGCTTGCTTATTTTTCTAGAGGAAATATTTTTAAAAACACATAATAATTTTAAATAGATTATTTACCATTTTAATACATGTCACTTATCACATACTCATCAGTTTCTCCTCGCTGATTTTCTACTAACCCTATAGGTCACTGCAAAAGCAGAGTATTTTCCATAAAGCTGTGGGAAGTCAATTTAGGTTGAATTTTCTTGTCTAAATTTTGTCCTACTTATAAATAACTGTGGCAAAAAAAAAAACTTTTTTAAAAACCCAAAACTCTTGCACCAAGGTTTTATCATTTGCTTAAACTCTCTCCTGAATTACGAGAGCATTCTCAGAATTTTTGAGTGTCATTTATCCAAGCAAACCTATAGCTGTTTTAGATACCAAGGAGTTCAAAAGCACTGATTTCTTCATGGTACAGAAGGCAAATAGATCTCTCTGTACTTGATAAGTATACTGGTTTCAGAAAAACCAGTCACTCACTTGATGGCTTCAGTGTCAGACACTGCACATGTGAATCCCATCCAGTAGGTGTGTTTGACCTCTCCACCTGCAGCGCTGCTGAGGCACTTCAAAAAGCTGAAGCTGAAAACACAATCTGAAATGGGGTGTCCTGCCACTCTCACTCCTTGCACTAGTTTCAAGGGCAAGATAAAGACAAGCCAGGTCTGGCTCAGTAACCAGGTCTGGCTCAGGTGAAGAATAACTTCACTTTTTTTTTTTTTTTTTAATGTTGTTTGGGCTTTCAAATAATTTAGCTGAAAATTACTGATGTAGATCCATATGTCCAGAGATTTTTTTTTCCTCTAAATGCTACCGAATGATCAGGAAAATTATGTGCAGAATACAGGAAAGGAGGGAACTTTCACGTCTAGTATTTTAGTGCTGGATCCTGCAGGAAATACAGAGCATTTCACGGGTGAGATGTCCCAAAGCAAACTCAAAGTTATGTTGGCTGTACCTACAGTGTAAGCAGGAGTTTATTTCTGCAAACTGATGTTTACAATTTTATGAAAGGATTAGAAACCTTTGGGAAATTCATGGATAATTACTAAACACAAGGGTCTGAATTTAGACAAGGTTAAATATAGGTGTAAGCTCAAAAATATGTCTTTGCACCAGCCCAAATTTTCTCTGTATTAAATATTTCTGACTACATCTGTCATATTATTTGAGTCAAAATGTATTTTCAGTATGCCTCTAAGTTAAAGGGTAAAAAGGTTAAGTTGCTGTCATGCCAATGCGTGCTGCCCCTTCCATTTTTATGAGAACATTTCACCTGGGTTCTTGTCTGTGAGCATCTCTGTTAGGGAGAAAAGTAGGGCTTGGATATAAGAGCTAGGAGTAATTTTTTATCTTCTACTGATCTGTAATCAAGCACAGTAAATACAAACACTTGGCCTGAACCTCTCATGACATTTGATAAGACTTTGATTGTGAGTCAAAGTAGTCAATTTTTATTTCTGTGAAAGTATTGTTGCACTCCTAGCCAGGAGAACATCTGAAATGAAGTGGATACAAAGTATACTTCACTCTGAAAAAAAAGCCAGGTTTTGTATGTGGTTCATTTGGGTTTTAAGTAATATATTGACAGAATAAATTGTATTGTTCTGTCTGACAAGATATAGGGATTAGAGTGCCTCCAGTTAATGACTGGCCCCAGATTCCAGGTAATTTTCTTCTTTGTCAGTTAAAATTAGGCAGAAAAAAATGAACTGGGAAATTTCAAGTTCTAACACAATAAGAAATAAGAAAAACAAAATACTTTCAGTAGTGTTCAGTGCCCAGTAAGGGCAGAGGCTGTCTACTACTTTTGAAAATGTCTTCAATATTAGCTTCATAAGTGGTGATCTTACAGGAGTAGAAACTGACAGAAGAAAAAATCTGGAAGAGAAAGCTTAGAAAGAGGAATCAGTGTTTTGCTCCACTGTTGCCTGTGTGATACTGTCCAAGAAACAGTAAATTGAATGCCAGACCTGCAAACTCCTGGGTGAAGCTGAGAAGTGTATGAAAATACTAGCTTTGGACTTTAATTTAGAGTCTGAATTGTCAAGGTACTGAGAATTTTGCAGAAGAACGATAATTTTACTGACCTCTGTTGTACTCAAAATCCTGTGAAAGACTGCTCTCAGAGCTCTGAGCTACTAAATCCTCTTCATCTCAAACCTTCCTGTTGCTGTCATCAAGGCCTATGTAAATGCCTCACACCATATTTTTTCCAGTAATGTTGCGCTCATGCTGGGCTTAATATACTGTAGGGTGCAGGTGCCCACACTGCTCTCTCACAAGCCAGCTCATTGGCCTTTTAGTGATCCCTGTGTGTCCTCAGCTCCTTCTGCTCAATCACTGCATCCTTTGGCTGTTGCTTGACCTCCCTGCCACCTTCTCCTCTCACTCTCCTTCCTGCTGCATCAGTTCTTCCTCTCCACAAGCCATTCAGACTCAGATAGTCTTTCCACATCTCTTCCACGTCCTTTACAGATGCTGAAAACAAAATTTAGAAGAGTGTCACTGGCACTCACAACTTCCGTGCACATCCTTTCCTGGTATTTGTCTTGCGCATCCAGTCACCTACCCAGATGCAAATTGTGCATCATTCCCTGTGGATGCCTTTCCTTCTCCATTGCTTCAGACTGAGTCAGCTACAAAGGTGTGCAATAAAACAGCTGGTTGGCTTTTTTTTCTCCTCTGCCATTAGCAAACCCTGGATCAGCTCTCCTAATCCTTACAAAGATTATATCTTTCACACTTTTCCCACAAAGCACTAGTCCTTTCTGACCTCTCACTTTCCACATTACCCTCTATGAGAAACACCTCATCTCGTTAAAGCTTTAAACAAAAAGTCTTTTTGCATTGAGAAAAAAATTAATCAAACCCTACCTGGAGAAAAAAAAATTCAGACAACACTGTTCGAAATATTTTTCTGCTAGAAAATTACGAATTTACGTTTCCATTGGCACAGTTCCTTAAATCATTGCCACACTTCTTGACGTCTTTCACCTTTTTTGAAGATGCTTCATCTTCAGTGTGGTCAAAACTGACCTCTTCTGCTTCCCTCTCTACTCTGGTTTTACTTTGTCTTCTGTGCTTTATTACACTGACCAACACTGCCATCATTCCTGTGACCACAGACCTGCTAACCTGCCATTTTGTCCCTCCAAGAAAGTGGCCAAATCCAGCAAAACAAGGAAAACTACCATCTAAGCTTTTATAGTCTCCTGCACTTCTTTCCTTCTGGTTTTTCTTGTTCTTAAGCACGTGTTTTATCTCTTTGATACACACAGAAAACCAGCTGTGGTCATGCCTAGCATTCCAAGTACTCAGTTGTGCTCATTCCTCCTTTCCTAATGCTTTCCCATTGCTCTAAGCTTAGGTCCATCAAGCAGCAGCCTTGCCTCCTAGCTGTCACCAGCCTGCACCCTGGTCCTGGTTAGTGTCTTGTCTGGACACCACCATTTGTTTTTAACACAAATGAACAGCCAGGGGGTGCGTTTGTAAGGCTCTCTTATTGTTCAGCTGTTTCTGCAAAAGTCACACCTGCTACAGCAGCACCTGGTGGAAACACTCTGGGCTCACAGCTGGCTCAGAAGGTTTTAATACCATTAGGAAAATGGAAAGGGGCAGGAAGGGGTGAAGATGCCCACAATGAGAGCAGGCACATGTGTCTTTGATTTTATTTTTGCTTTTCAGCTATTTTGTATTGCCTGAATTATTTGACTGCAAGCTCTCTGAGGCAGGGATGCTCTGCCTTGAGCAGCACAACCTCTGTGGGCTCCTAAAGCCAGTGGAAGCCTCTGTGTGCCACTGCAGCAACCAGACTGGCTCATACCCCATCCATGGTGGTGTGCATTCTGGAAATTGTCTGTGTTTGCATCCTTCCCACCCTCTTTCTCATGCTTAGTGGCATTTCTTTCTCAAGCAAGAATGAGGTGATTAAATCCATCAGATGCAAAGTGTTTGTATTTAAAATGTGCATGTCACACATGTTTTGTGGAACTTTCACAGTCAAAATGTTTATATTGATGTAGTGATATATTTTTCCTCAGGAAAACAGGAGGTTCAGGGCAGACACAGACTCTTGCAGCTGTAAAGAATGATTGCTTTCCAGTTTGGCTAATGATATAATCCACTTTGATCGCAAGTCTTGCTTTCCTCTTTAGATGATGTCAACATTTCCATGAGCTACATGTGCTGTATTCATAAGTGGTACTTAGAAGTACGTGTTCTGTAATCTCCTCCTTATGCCTGACACTTTACATGTGTTTATCTACAAGGAGTGGTGACATTAGCTTGCTAATTTTGCCAGTGTACTGTACCAGTGAGGGTGAGAAAGACTGAGAGGATATTTAAACTGGCAAAGAGAGAATTATTGACATTAGCTACAAGTACTTTGTAAGACTCTGTTTTGGAATGTCATTTGTTAGAAAATCTTTGCTGCTGAAAGTCATCCATCATTCCCAGATGGACCTGCAAGACTTACAGAAAACTCTCTTCCCAAATCCCACTCATTGGCAGTAGCCAAAAGTACTCACTGTGCTGATTTGGGCTGGGATAGAGTTAATTTTCTTCATGGGAGGTAGTATGGGGCTGTGCTTTGGATTCCTGCTGGAAACTGTTGATAATACAGGGATATTTCACTGTTGTTGAGCAAAGCTTACACAGCATCAAGACCTTCCATGCTTCCTCACATCACAGTACCAGTGAGGGGGCTGGGGATGCACCAGGAGTTTGGAGAGGACACAGCCAGGGCAGCTGACCATGGATATCCCACACTGTGTGACATCCTGATCTGAATAAAAAGCTGGGGAAAGAAGAAGGAAGGGAGTTCTCTGAGTGATGTTGTTTGTCTTCCAAATTCACAGTCATGCATGATGGAGCTCTGCTCTCTTGGAGATGGCTGAATATTAGTTGCCTGAAAATGGGAAGTAGTTAATGTATTTCTTGTTTTGCTTTGCTTGCACACGTGGCTTTTGTTTTCACTATTAAATTGTCTTGATCTCAACCCACAAGTTTTTTCACTCCTTTCTGTTCTCTACCCCATCCCATCAGTGGGAGAGAGCGCGTGGCTGTGTGGGGCTTAGTTTCCAGCTGGGATTAAACCACGACTGTCCTTTTTGGTGTCCAATGTGGGACTCAAAGGGTTTGACAGATTTGACAGGAATGTGATGGATTGAATTTATAACTGATGTTTCACTGGTGACAGGTTCCTGTGCTTGCCATAGGTTTTGCTTGATATGAATGATATGGAATAATGGCTGGATAATATGCTAGTTTTACCTGATATATTGTTTAATTTTCTTTGTAGTAGCTAGTACTAGCCTGTGGTTTTGGATTTGTCCTGGAAACAGTGTTGATAATACAGAGATATTTTTGGTATTGCTGAACAGAGCTCACACAGAGCCCAGGTCTTTTCTGCCTCTCACCCCACCAGTGAGGGAACTGGGGGTGCACAAGGAACTGGGAGAGGACGCAGTTGGAATAGTTGACCCCAAATGACAAAAGGGATATTCCATACCATCTGGAATCGTGCTGATCATATAAAACTGGTGGAAGAAGCAATGGGGGAGATGTTTGGAGTTCTGGCATTTTGTCTTCCCAAGTAACTGATGTGTGTGGTGGAGCCCTGCTTTCCTGAAGATGGCTGAACACCTGCCTGCCCATGGGAGGCAGTAAATTAATTCCTTATTTTGCTTTGCTTGTTCACAGAACGTTTGCTTACCTATTAAGCTGTCCTCATCCAAACCCACAAGTTTTCTCACTTTTACCCTTCTGATTCTCCCACCAATCCCTCCAGGGGAGAGTGAATGAGTGGTGGCTTGATTATTGGTTGGAGCTAAACAACAACACTTACCTATTGACATTGGCAAACCAGAGACACAGATTTTATTCCCTGAGAAGAAGTGGAGTGTACAAATGGTATGACAAGACACGGTTTTCTTGGCTGCTGAATGGACTTCAATGCTGAAAAAAATACCTATGTGCCAGAACTCCACCTACACAGTAGGTTCCATGTATCCATGGAACTGAGCTTTTCTTTATTAACCAGACTGTATGCATGATATTCACATGGTGAAGATCCTCAGCAAGAGCTCATACTGCCATGTAAGTGTTTTTTTTAAAGAATCAAGCTCTTACCTCTCAAACTTACATTCATATGGTATTGTTCAACATCTATGGCTGACTACTATAGAAAGCAGGAACAACGGGGTACAATGCACTAATTTTATCCCACTTTGGCTTTGAAAATATAATCGGTACTTACAAAAATTGTAAGTACTACAGACTCAAAATTGGGAGTGCTAATACGTAAGAAAAATAGCTTTGCTATTCCTGACTGGCTCCTTTTATCACCATTATCAGAGAAGATACACCTTTGGCCACAAAAATGTGCTGGAGCATAAATGCATATATCTACATACAAGAGAGACAAGATTTAAGGTGGTGATTCTTTTTATCTTACAATGAACTTTGCTCTTTTGAGTGGCACTGTTAGAATGAGAAGGGCAATGCTGTGTGTCCAGTGGCCAAGTCTCATCCAGCTAATGAAACTGTAGCCTGATAAAATAACTACCATTTCACATGATTCCTCTGTGCATTAGACAAAAAATACAGTCACCCTTGATGCATTATGTATGTGCAATCTTACCTCTAAGGGCCTATTGTAAACAAGTTGTTAGATTAACAAGCACAGTAGATAAAGTATCATTATAGAGTAATCATTCAGTCAATCAATCAATCAATCAATAAGAGTCATCACAGGCTTGGGAATTTTCCATACAAAAGACAATGTCTGAAGTAAGAGGGCTTTTTTCCTCAGGTTATGTCATGGAATCCATTTTTGCATATCCCCATTCCAAATGTTAAATTGCCTACCATGAGAAAC
The DNA here is from genome assembly GCF_014805655.1 of Passer montanus. Taxonomy (NCBI): domain Eukaryota; kingdom Metazoa; phylum Chordata; class Aves; order Passeriformes; family Passeridae; genus Passer; species Passer montanus. Next base: position 8,414,279 of record NW_024358722.1, on the reverse strand, counting down.
TGCAAAGAGAAAGACATAGTGATTTGGACACCTTTTAGGGGGAAGAAGGGCTACAAAGCTGTATTTGATTTCAACTGGGTTGAACATGGCATAAACACCATTGCCAAATCACTGGTGACAATCTTAATAATTTCTACTTTTTGTAAAGTTTTCATTGAGTGCATTTCATACTACTGCCGCCTGCTCCTGCAGCTTGAAAGTCTGTGTGGCCTCCCTGTGCTGAAGGTGTTGTGTCAGCACCATGTCAGAGTATCTGAAGCCAGAACCTTCCCTCAGGAGTCCTATCAAATGTAATTTCTCACAGTCAACACTTCCTGGACTCTGCAAGGATTCATTTCATCCTCATCAAGATGACACTGTGTCGACTTTAGGACTGTCACAGCATGTAGATGCACAGCAGCCCCCCAAGGGAAACAAAGGAAAAAGAGAAGTCCTACACCTACCTTGAGGAGGGCACCTTTGCAAATGAAAGCAGGTGAACGCTGACCTCACCTCTCCTTCATAGCCCTTATACATCTGGTCAGCAAGATGGTTGTAGCCAGCCTCTCACTGCCTGATGAAATAATGCTCTCCTTGAGCCGGACACCTCAGCACAGCAGCAATGGATCTTAATGTCTTGTTATTCCCAATAAACAAAGGGCTAAACCTAGTACTTGCTGAAGTGCAGTTTAGTTAATCTGTAACTTGTCTGGGTTGGCAGACAAGTTATCTAAGATAATGTTTCAGAAATGTGCTCCAGTTCTGGCAAGGACTTCATACTCACTGAAATAATGGTAGCAGTGGAAGCAGTGATAGAAAAATGGGAGAACAGATTCCTTAGTAAGATGGGTGAGAAGAAACAGGTGAAATGATTGTATAGAGAAATGCAGACAGCTTCAGATCTGTGCAAGTTAAGAGTATCAAGTACGAATGAAGTTCTCAATTCTCGTAGTTGAGTTCAAGACCTTTGGTTCCTGATGGAAAATGATCTAGAATTTGTTATGGATCAAGGTCAGAACTGCATGGCTGAGACACATTTAGGCGAGATGGAAGGATTTGTTTTGGTGACATTAATACAACATAGGAGTGCAGTGGGCATGAAAAGCTTCTGCTGGCATTGATGGGTGGATTAAGTCTTTGGCTTTCATCTCATTTAAAATGGAGCTGGTTAGCTGCTCACAAAAACAGTCTGCTAGAAGATGCTGATTAAGTGTGTAAGTCCTGGAACAGTACTAGGCTGAGACATATCTGCCAGACAGCATCTGTTTTGATGGTTCATGCTCAGTGTTTAATAGAACACTGAGTCGTCCAAAACGCCTTGAGGTAAAATAAATTGTTGCCAGCAGCTTGCTCTCTCGCTGGTTTAGTACATCTTAACAGTGATCTTTTAATCAACTGCAAGGTGATTCCTAAACACGTCGTCCAAGGTTTTGTTTGCAAATGACAATCAGTAATTTATACAATAAGTGTTTACATTATTTGCAACAATAGAGACCACTGGCAATAGAATTACCGTGTGGAAACTAACTGATTATATCATAAAGGCACAATTCCTTCAATAGGCAAATTAAAGCATCTATGCTCTCTGCAAAATTCTGATGAGTGGATTTATTTGGGTTGGTGGACATCTGGTTAATCCTAGCTGTCTTCACTTGGACGCTGATGTGAATTCCTCACATTGCGAGGAAATTTCTTGTTAGCTGTTAGCTAAAACCAATGAGATTTGACTGAGCTTTCCCTACCCATGGAAGGCAGCCAGGGTGTTGTTTGGAGAATGCATGCAAAGTGTTTCTTGAGCGCTTCTCAGCTGTTTTCTGTTCCTGACACAGGCAAAAACCCTACACCACAATTCATAGGGAAGTTTGATGCCTTTGTGGGTGGAGAAGGCAAATTAGTATTTTCACCTTGATACAGGCTCTTAAAAGCAACTGCTTGCTTAAAAAGAGAGATATTTGTGTCTATTCCAGTAGTAAGTCACTAGCACTGGAAACATCTGTCTGTCTTCTCTGGGGATGGAATGTGAAAGGAGAAATGTTGAAAGCGAGCAGAACATCTCAAACACTTTGATTCCTCAGTATTCCCTTAACTTTGTCTTTCAGAACAGTGACCCTGATGTAGCCTAGGTGGGGCATTTTTCCCTGTGCATCCATCTCCTTGCTAGTGATGAAGATCCCACGGAACACAGCTGTCTTCATCACTGAGGCTCATGAGGTACTGATGAACGGAAGTGTGTGAATTTGCATTTCTTTCTCTTCAACATCTAGCAATAGGTAAACTTAGTACCAATAATTTTTCCTTTCTTGAGAAACTTTACAAGTGTGGGATAGCAAAGGTTCTGTATTTGCTCAAAATCTGTGCAAGCACATTAGAAAAAGAAAAATTAGGTGAAAAGCTTTCAATGTGCTGATCTGTCTTTAGCATATGACTTTACTTCAGGAATCCAAAGAATGTGGCTGAAGTTCTCTGCATGTCTGGAGATGAGTCTGATAAATATGATGTAAGAACCATAAATCAGGGGAAGCAATTGGAAATGGTGACTGCTGTTACATTATTCTACTTGGCTGAGTGCAATTTTTATTACTCATATTTGCAAGATGCAAGGACCCCACAAGGTTGAAAAGGTGAACTATTTTTCTGTCATTCAGTAAAAAATCCATAGCAGTATTTGCATTAAAATGTTACTCATGGTTGGGTTTGGAGTTCCAAAATTTACTGATGCAACAGCTGTCTGAGAAATATTGCTAGAGATCTCTGCAAAAAATGGAGTTGAGATTGATGGTCCGATGGAATCCATCCAATTTAATATGTAAACTATCACAAACACTTGGAAAATCTCTGCTTGCTGCTTATTGGTTAATGTTAGTGAAACATTACAAATTATGGCACGCTCCAGGCAGGCAGAATGGTGTAAATACACTCTGCATATATTTGATAGCCATCAGTCCTGGACACACAATTTGCACAGAAATCCTGAAATTCAAATGAAAATATGTAATTTTTTTTTCCAATTCACTTATGACCTTTAAATGAGTACTCTCCTGGCCAAATGAAATAGACATTAGACCATAAATTATTGAATTAGGATTTGAAAACTCTACACTTTTCAGAGTGTGCTCAGCCCTCAGCTGAATTGAATTACTAAGGAAGCAAAAGGCATGTCTCCTTTATTTTTTGATTCTTTGGAAATATTGCTTTCCCCAGCAACCTCATTGCAGTTTACCACAATTAGGAATAGAGGCGGGTAATTCAGTGAATTAAATTAAGAATTATTTTATCTATTCTGTCCTTTTGAGACATGCAAACTAGGTAAATGTTGAATTTTAAGGTACTCCTGAGCCAAGAACTGCTTGTCAGAGGTTCCCTGTACACACCAAGACAACGTCTCATATTTAGAGTAAAAAAAGGATAGTACTTGAAAAGTGTCACCCATGAATATGGAATGAAATGGAATGGAATTAACTGATTTGCAGTGGAATTCATCTACACATAAATACATAAAACAAAAACAACAACAAAAAAACCCCTGACAAATATTTATCATTATTGTGGAGTAAATTAAGTAACTATGCACAGCAGAATCTGTTCTTCTGAGCAATTACATTTCCCTTTACTGAGCTTATAATACATATATATACACATATATATACACATATACATATACACATATATATGTGTGTGTGTGTGTGTGTGTGTGTGTATGAAGTTTTTGTAAATATCCATTGTATTATCTTGGAATTATTGGCCAGGTAGAATATTACAGAAGAACACAAAATCATCTTCTTGTCTGAATTACTGTCACCATGGAACAAATTGGAAAAAATATTATTTTGTGTCAACCAGTTGCACCCCACTGCACACATGGATGTCTCTTAAAGCCATCAAGATAATATCTGAGCATGTAATCATAGCTGGAACAGTAAGGAATCCTCTTTTTCTGCAACAACCAAACAGCACATTGAGCCCACAAAGACATGACCAACACTGTCACTCTCAGGCAAAGTTAGAAACTAGATTTCTGCCTTATGGCCTTTGAGATATCTTTTTTTTTCCCCCAAAATGTGCAGGCAGGAAATTTTGAAGACAACCCTAGCATACTAAGTAACTTGCATAGCTAAGGCTGAAATTGCAAGCTTTGCAAGCCACTAGAAATTTCTGGCCAGAAACAAAGTAGGCTTAAATTATGTTTAAGAAGCCATCCAGCCTGTATTTCTAGGTCTGTTCACCACTAGTTCTTTTTCCAAATCTTCTTCCAGTTTACGGATTATGAAGGTAATCATTCCTGCTGTATTTGTATTTACCACAGAAATTAAAAAGTTTTAATTTCTTCAACCAATCTGTATATATGTATTTTATTCAGCATTTGTTGTATAACTCTTAAACATACCAGCTATATATATATTTATACATAATATTACACACACACACACACATATATACATATAAAATTGTGTTTCTAACTAAAACTCTGCTTCAAGGAAATCAAAGTAGCTTTCTTTTAAAATCTTAGTTTTCAAGATGCTGAATGCTCCAAACACCCTAAAATATGCAGTGGGTGCTCAGCACCACACAAGAAGTGCACAGCTCTTGAAAGCGTCCATTTATTTACTGCTCCATTGGCAACTTGCTGTTACCCCTAATCAACAAAACTAGTACATATTTTGTTTTGGCATTTTTTTCTAATTTATGAAATTTGCCATTTTGGACTGGTTTTGTTGGGGAAAAGAAAAAGCAAGCACAGCTGTTAAATATAAGTTGCCTTTGCTTTCACCATGCTTATGGTTCTAACTTTAATATAAAGTTCTGTTGTTTAGTTCTGTTTTTAAATGCAAGCCAAACATATTCTACACTGCAAGAAGTCTGTGGGTACCTACATGGAACAAATGCACTTGTTCTCTAAGTGGTCATTTTCCATAAAAGCACATTAAAGTACAATTTATCCAGTTTACAAAAACACTGTAATATTTCTGTGTTCAGCATTATGTTCATGGATGGATGACTATTCTACAACAGGATGTAGTATTTACTGTACTTGCAATTTTCTACACTTCCTGGCCACCCATAACCAAGAAAGATGAACTGTGGACAAGTCTAACAGAGTCTGCTCTATTAGTACACTGTGCTTTTATTTTAGAATAAACTGGTTGGAAGCACAGAGAAAGAGCATCACTTTGTTGATTTGAGTGAGCTTTTGCAGCCCAGAATCTGGACCTTGTTTATTCTGAGCATTTATAAAGCTGGATTTGTTACTTCTGTTTAAATATGGTTCTTGTTAAATTGATTCAGGGCAAGAATTTCAAAACCTCGTAGCTAGGAACATTGCTGTCTGGACAATAGAAGAGGGGAAAGGAGCTGCACTGGCTCAGGAACAAGAGAGGGATCAGAGAATGGTTTGACTGTTTTGGTGCACAGTTTGTGTTTCTAGGAACAAAAATTACCCACTAACAAAAGCAGTTGCTTTCAGTGGTCTGTTACAGCCTAACAATAGTGTTGAAATTATTTTGCCATTAACATAGACAGAAAAAAATTGTGAGTTAAACTTACATCAAGACATAGAACAGATTCACAGTCTTAAAATGCTGAATGTAGCATCCTACAGTCTTAGGCGAAATTTCTGACACATCCAAATAATTATTATTTGTATTTCTGTCTATAAATTAGCACCTCAACCTCTTCTGAGACCAGCAGACCACAGCAGTGTGGACACAATGCAACCAAGCATTGCTATTGTAGGCAGGAGTCCAAAGTCCAGCTTCCTTCAGGGAAAATTGCACAAAATTTTTCCTACTCCATTTGTGCTGGTACATTGCTTGGATCTGATCAGTGTATCTGAGTTGTCAGCAACTGTTGTCTTGCCTTTAATGGCTGTGTGTGTTTTTAGTCCCCAACAAAGGGGGGGAAATCATGTGGTTTGATATATTCTGGGATCTCTTCCCACAGATATCGAGAAACGGAACGTTGTAGATCAAAGGGAGGAAGCCATGGGAATATGCAAGATCCACAGTGGTGCCCACCCCCAGCTTTCCTAGCAGCTTGTTTCTGAGACGCAGAGATTTTAGCTCTAGAAGGGACTCCCCACATGTAGAGAGGGCACTACCTTAGAAAGCTGGTGCATTACACATAGTTTTTAAAAGGAGTTTATCTGCATGTCTTCATGAAAATTACTATAGTTTTCCACAATTTTTTTCTTTTGTGATACAATTCTACATTTTTTATTATCTCATCATGTTTTTCACCACTGTTACAGGGAAATGGACCAGGCTGGTTGGGCAAGATTTTATAACCTTGTACAAACAGCAAAACTGAAGGTCATATGAAGTAGTGCTACCAACAGCAACTCACCGAGCAGTAGAGAGTCAGTAGTAATTTAATTAGCTGCTTATAGCAGTCATAGCATGAAAAGCCAGCTGTGTAACTGCAGCCTTCACAATTTCCAGGAGAAAAGTAGCACCAAAATAAACCCAAATATATTCTTCAGGATCCTCAAGTCTAAGGGCATTTATTTGCCTTTACAACATGAATAGTAAACTCCCCAGAGGAGTTTGCTAATGACTACATATACTTGTTATATTATATATGCTTATGATGTTGGATTTTAAAATAAATAAATAGAGATGTGGATGTAATGAAGGCTTTTGGCTCGTGTGGAAATGGAAATCACAAAACAACTTTGAGTTTTCACCACATGGAAGTGTTTTTGAAAGGTTTTTGAACATAGATATGTTCCCCATAGTGGGAAAGTGGGAAAGCAGTAGATCATCATTGTAAGAGCTAAACATGGCAGTAATATTCCTCATAGCAGAAGCAGAAATGGAAGCCCAGAGGGGATATGCACTGTGGCAATGCCTCACAGCAATTCCTGGGCAGCCTGAGGGTCCTTCCTGTCTTCACTTCTTAACAGTGTGGCCTAAAGAGCCAGAGGATTGTTGTGAGGTATGGTGCTGCTGTGGGATATATGACAATTACAGCATTTTCTAGGGGAGAGGGAGTTCAGGGATTTTATTTTAATTCCCTCCAAAATTACCAGCTTGGTCTCTGCTTATTGACAGCAGCAGTCTTGTGTGAGTTCCAACCCAGGTGCAAACAGTCTTTGTGCTAAACATACAACTTGCTTTGCTCTTCTCCTTTGGATACTTCTCAGTGGTAAAAATAATATTGCCCCTTACAACCCTGCAGACATCACTGGGAGTACTGGGAGCTGGAACTGTCACTGCCAGCCATGAGAGATTCACAAGTGCACAGCTCATTTTTGGAACTAATTAATTATGTCATGAAAGGGAGATTTATTCTTCCCCCCCTCCTTCCAGCCCCCACCTTCCCCAATCCTTGCTAATCTTGCTTTCTGGATAACAGGGGGAAAATGAGGAAGGTGTTTAGCAGTCTCAGTTTTCTCTGTGATTCAAATCACAGAATGAAGCCAGATAGCAAAACAAGTGCAGATCAGGCAAAGCCTGCCTGCTCTGCCTGTGTTTTCTCTGCAAGAATCAGTTTCAAATATTAGGTGGATTTTTTTTTCCCTTTTGCAATTAACTAAGCAAAATGTTTCAAAGCTGTATAATTAAAGGCCAGCATTTTATTCGATTTTAAAATAGCCTTTATGAAATCTACTCCTGCCACTGGTAATTACAATGTACATCTTAATACACCTCTGCTAGGCCTGAGCTGGAGATAACAGTCCTGTGTGTATTGCATTTGGCTTGTGCATAGAAGGTAAAATCCTTTATCTTATCTCAATCTCCAAACAACCAGCCTCTCTTCCAATTCAGCCCTAATCTTCTTAGTAAATAATACTGATATTTTTCACCATAACAAAAATGGAGCTGCCAGATTCAGGCAGATAACACCTCTCATTTACACACCATTCTCTGTCAAAATCTGCCTGATTTTTCTTAATCTCTTTAACTCATCAAAAAATACTTTTTTACATTCAGCCATGGTAAGTTCCTTGCTACCAAATAATATTATTATAAATAAATCTGTTGAATACAGCTGCCTCTTTGGGTAAATATTGGAACTCTCCTCTTTCCTGGCTTGTTTCCTTGAAAGACAACAAATTATTTTTTGCCAACTGTAATTTTGCTGTAAAATTTGCTATTCTAACAAAATTACCTAAAAAGATTTTTTTTAACTGAGATCATGCCTAAAAGTCTTTTTTTTCCCCATAGAATGTTGTCTCAGTTCACTTCTCTTGATAAATGCTGTCTTTGCACTGCCATCCCTTCCTTTGCAATGGCTTATCTTTAAAACAGGGGACTGATTACCTAAATATTTGGATTTTTATAGCCTATTAATTATCTCTGTATGATTTCTTAAATTGTAAAAAAACACTGCTGAGAGAATAGCAGGAAAAAAGGTGGATATCTGGACTTCAGCTTACAGTGATGAAATGGAAAGAATATACTTAAATTTGACTGGATTGTTTCAGCAGCAACCTAAACTCTAAGTGACCAGACATTGGGGATCTGTCCTAATGTGGCAAAAGATCCATGTAAGTAAACATTAACTCAGTCATTTCCAAACCTCTTTCCACCCATTGCTATGCAACAGACTACAGGATATACCACACCAGCAATTTTGGATTTCCTGTATCAGAGAAAACAGTCTGAAAATCTACAGCAGAATATGGTCAGAATTTCCAGATGTTACAGCTGGCAGGAATAGATATTTGTCTTCTGTAGAGCCTGTGGACCTGAAATGCTAGTTCCTTCCTCCACTAGAATTTGGTGGGATACTATTAAAAGCATGGCAAAAGGGGTTTTGTTCCACTAACTTTAGGGAGGATTTTGCAAGGTCGTTTTTACAACAGTGTTCCTTATTTTTTAAAGGTTGCAGAAATGTTTTTCACAAGCAGAGCTGCACATGTTCATTATGAAGTAATAAGATCTGATTTCAAGGCTTGAAACGTTGCTGACGTGCTTCCAAAGAGCTAATTGGGCTGTTTTAATAGGAAAACTCTACAACATCACTATCCAGGTTGGGATTATGGAAGAGATGAATCAGATTCTTTAGATAATCTGTCATCTTTGTATCACTCTGAGGGAGGTAAGAGCTTGTAATACTGGTGAGTACCTGGTACCTTGTAAGGCTGGTGTGGAATGAGGTGTGTAGGTAGCAAGGGATGGGGGACATTGGTCTTGGCCAATAGACGACCACTGGCAGGGCTCCAACAGGTCCCTGGCTGCTGTGGAACACTGCTTTGATTCTGTTACTCATTTGGTCACAAAGGTGTGCTGGAATGTCAGAATTCCTTAGAAGGAAGCACCCTATGAAGCTGAGATAGGCTGACATTTAGGTCTAAATGCTATATATATGTTCCCTAAAAGCTATATGTAGCTCCCTCAGTCTGACCAGTTGTTAGCACTGACTCCTGATAATATCCATCACACAGGAGACACAAAGGTTCAGAGTCTTACTACAGACTTGAAGAAGAAAACTTATGTCCTGAATGTGAATTAAGGTACACATGTTTATTTTCTAATGACAGCCTCAGAAGGTATAGGTATCCCTGAGTTCTTGTTGGTTTAGTCTTTATTTTCTCTCTTGTTTTGGTTGCCCTCTCTGTACCTGCTCAGCCCTCTCTGTACCTGCTCCTCTTTTGATTTATCTCACCTGAGACTGTTTAGCAAGACTGTATTAACACTTACAGTGTGACCTCATCAGAGATTTTCATAATGGAGCTAGTCGTCCTTTGTACACCTAAAATAGACCTCCTGACTCATTCCTTTTGTGCCCTTTTTTACTGCAGTATCTCACTGCATGCCCTCAGCTGTAGTGTGACAGACAGCTAACCTGGGGTCCCCCTCCAGCTCAGTCTTTTCTAACTGATTCCTAATTTCTGTTATTAGTTTCCAAATGCATTATCTTCATTGGGGATAAGTGACTAGCTTCATTATCTTCAAAATACTGCTTCTCATCCCTTTCCTATTACACCTGTCCTTACTATTATCCAGCCTTTTTCTGCATGATATCCTTCTCTCCTGTGTATTGATAGTGCTAACCTATACAGTATCAACACATTCCAAATATTTGTGTCATGATCTTAATTGAAATAAGAAGGAGATCAGACCCAAGACTGATCCATAAAGAATTCCACTGCTAACTGGTAACCCTCACGTTACTTTTCCTTTCAACACTATCTTTTGCTGTCGTTCCTTGAGACAGTCTTTACCTATCTTTCAATTCCTCTACTAATCCCTATCTTCTCCAGCTTAACAAATAATTTCCCATGTGGCACCATACCATATGTATTACTGAAGTCTAGATAGATGACATTGACTCCTTTTCCTTTGTCTAGAAAATCAGCTATCTTATCAAAGGAAGCTATTAAGCTGGTCTGCCTAGATCTCCCTTCTTTTATTATATATCCTACTGCACAATATCCAATAGTTCCTTTGCCTCCAAGCCTTTATTTATCTGTTCCTTCAAAACCTGTTCTGAAATGTGGCAAAATTTAAAGGTTAGGTTAATGAACCAATACTGGCCAAAACATTCTTTTTTTCCCCTTTTATTTACTATGCCTTCTGTTCTCTGATCATATGGCATTAGCTTTTTCTGCATCTAGGGTTTGTTCCCATTTTTGGCTTGAAAAGCAAATTTCTCAAGTTTTTGACTTTAAGAAATTCAAGGTCTAATTCTAATTCAAGTCTCTCAGTTCATTCCACATGGTCTAAAAACTCAATTGCATTAGTTCTCTCATTACTGGAGAACATTTGTTCTGTAGTAATAAGTAAAATATTAGTTGCAACATTTTCCAAAGGCCTGTCATTTAATTCAAACTGCTTAGCTCGTTACCCATTTTTGTCTTTCATAACCACATTTTTATTTGGCCCACAACAGTTTTGATGATGGATGTTAGTGTTTTGCATTGAGATGAGGAGGTGTTTTTTTCTTCATCCTTCATAAGCAATATCAAATGGATCCAGATAACTTCAGAAGAGATATATAGCAGTAGTGGGGGATCTGACTGTGAGGGAAAGGGAGCCTAGAATTCATATGGGATGTCTTTCTAAGGAAACTGAATAAAAATTGAAGCTGGGGAAGCATATTTTCAAGTCGATGCTTACTTCATGGAATTGTTTAAGACTGTGCAAAGCAGAGCAGGAATATAATTTGCTGAACATCTATTCAGGTGTACATTCATTTTTTTACAGCAGGCAAAAATAAAGACACTATGAAATAGATGACAAAAAATCAGGACTAACCCTGAGGTCTCAAATCACCTTGCTTCTTATCCTGACTTGAAAATCCCACATAAACTATCCCAATTCAAATATAAGTTCGGCTATGTGCTCTTATCTCACTCAGCATTAACACAGTTTCCATATGAATGTCTGCAGAAGTCTGGCCAAAGGGCAGAACAGACAGCACTCCTTGGATAAGCTTACACTTGCAAAGGTTTCTTTTTATTTTAATTTTTTTTCAGCTACTTCATTTGCCTGATTTTTTTGTTCTCCTACTCCCCAGTAACCTGTTAGTTAAAAACTATGAATCCAGTCCCCTCAAGTATGAGTACAGTTTCCCTGTATCCAGTCAGGGAGATAAACTCCAAAAGCAAAATGTGATTGCAGCACTGTATGCTTTTTTAAGCTTCTCAGGACTTCCAGAATTAACTGGTCTGTACCTGATATATGCCTGCTTCAATTGTGTGTGTGGAACTATCCTACCATGTTGTGTGGAACTATCCTACCATGATCAGCTAAATAATCAGCTAGTGAGCTGATTTATAGAATCCTTTTAGCAATTTTTGTTTAGCCCTTAATGTGAAAAAGCTGAAGAACACTCTCAGTACTGACAGAAACGTGAGTGTTCAAAAGTTCATTTCCTGACCAATATTAAAGAACAAAATGCTGTTCCTGGTTACACTGGCCCCATATTTTTAGACTCTTCCAGATGTCAAAGAAGAAAAGTGAGCATGCAGCTTTTGCATGTACTTCCCAAACTCTGACAATTCTGCTACATTGCCACTGAGAGTAAACATACAAATTCAAGTGAGATATAAGTTTGTTATTTAAATCTCACAGTCAAATTAGACCGTAGAGACATGATTGCATAGCTTTATTCCATCAGTCCCCATGAAGTTGTGTTCTCATATCAAATATGAGGTACTTCAGCTTACCACCTACTGTACAAGTGTTCATCTGATAGTTAAAGGATACCAGGCAAAGTGTGCTTTGTTTATTTTTACACGTGTCAGTTATTTTTAGTGGTAGTGTGACACTTCTGCCTTTTCCTGCAAGTCATGGGAACATGAAGTTCTACATAATGTTCTTAAACATCTTCACAATGCAAGAGCCTTAAGGCTTTTTGTTAAGATCAGGATGGCATTTTTCATTGTGTCTTGCTTTTGAAGAAGGCTATTTTTGCTGTGAAGTGCTGCTCTCTTTTACTGTGTAGTGCTGCTCTCTTCTTTTAGGAGAAGTGGGTGTTTTGAGTGTGAGTTTTGGTGATGGCCCAAAGGTGCAAACGCTGATGAGAAAGCAAAGCCACATCACTGTGAGCTTGGCAGGCAGGGAGCACCTGCCCTCAGCTGGGAGCCTGCTGTCATCCAGAGTGGTCTGGGACAGAGTGAGCCAAGAGGGAAGCCAAAAATTGGTGAGAAGGGTTTGGAAGGAACTATCTCCTTTAGAAGTCTTGGTTGTGCTGAAACCAAATTACACAGCAAACGTTCAACTTGATTTCATCTGAATTTTCTGAAAGAAAGAAAGAAAGAAAGAAAGAAAGAAAGAAAGTCAAAAGAATCCATTTAAACATTGTTGGGGGTTCATTTTTCATGTGAAATTGTTTTTTGCTTTTGTATTATATTTTCTCTAATAAAATTGATTATTTATTACAGCACAGATGCAAACATTGATGTCTAAATGGGGTGTTATCAATAACCTTGAGTGTTTTTCAAATAGTTCTTTTCAAAAAATTTTGAAATGTCTGTATTTTACTCCTGACACAGAATGAAACCCTCGTCACCAAAACTCCTGCAGAATCTCAGGGCAAGTTTGCAGCTGATTTGAGAGTTAAGGACTGAATTTTGACTTGTCTCTCTGGCTAGCTCAGAAACACTTATATTTCTGAACATGGTTTTTTACATATTCTGTAATTTCTAAGAAGTCTTGATCTAGACACAGATGCAAACATTGATGTCTAAATGGGGTGTTATCAATAACCTTGAGTGTTTTTCAAATAGTTCTTTTCAAAAAATTTTGAAATGTCTGTATTTTACTCCTGACACAGAATGAAACCCTCGTCACCAAAACTCCTGCAGAATCTCAGGGCAAGTTTGCAGCTGATTTGAGAATTAAGGATTGAATTTTGAATTGTCTCTCTGGCTAGCTCAGAAACACTTATGTTTCTGAACATGGTTTTTTACGTATTCTGTGATTTCTAAGAAGTCTTGATCTACGGTCCTTTAAAGCCACCAGAAATCTTTTCCCTGGCTGGAGCTTGGACCATGGACACAAAACTTTTGAACAGTTCAGCATCACACAGTAGCATCACTCTCAGTATTTGTCTGTTTCTTTAGTAGGGTGATGGTGATACACAAGGAGCTCTAGAAGACCTTTGTAAGTAGGCGTTACTGGAGGATGAGTTGAGATGACGACCCTTCTGGTCTTAACATTTTGTACAAATAAAATTCAGACTTCCTGGTCCCCCTGAGCCATTAAACAAATACTGTTGTATGCAGTTGTGGCTGAAGTACTCCTTCTCCTTAATTTTTTTTTTTTTTTGCAGTGATTTAGCGAAGATGCATTGTGCATTAGGGCTTTCTTTCACACCTGTATAATTTATGCTGTTGGTAGCCAATGTTTTTAAAACAGCTTAGCTGTCAATTGCTTGTGTAATGGCACATTTTGTAATACTATCAGATGACATATAACTTGTTAAATTACATTGAAAAAATATTGGAGATAATTGCACTATAATTAAATGACAATAATAATGAGACAAATATTAGCTGCTGCTATCAATTATGTAAGAATTATACATTTTTCAAAAAAAACTTGCCTAGTGGTTGAAAACACATTTCATTCAAAACTCTGTTGATGCTTTTAATATTTATAAAGATGTGAGCCTTTGTGTTCACATTCAGATGTTTATACCATGGCCAGAGAACATCTACATGTAAGAAGTTTGCGAAAGCTCTCTGAGGTTCTTTTAAAGACATTTTATTAATTACTTCAATATTGTGCAATTTTGGTCACATTTGCATTTTTTGTTTGTTTCATATCTGGGTGATGAACAAGTTGCTAAAAAATTCTGGCCTGATAATCCAATAAAATTGCATTTCCACGTACATTTTTTGTTGACTTTTGAGTACTGTTCAGTGCTATTGTCTCTCGGTGAGGGTATATCTCTTCAACATGGTCCAATTAATGCTGTTTTCAAACAGCAACACTAGCACTAACACTTATTTTCATTCTGAAATATCAGCACCTTCTTGCTTTAACTCTGCAGCAAAAATCTTCTGTCGTGTTTTCAACAGTCTGGTTCTGCTTTTGCCTGCACCAGTTCAGCCTCCCCTGGCACAGGGTCAGAATTGGATCTGGTCAGGAAGCCATCCTTTGCAAATCTGCTGGAGTCCTTTGGAAAAGCCGTGGGAAATGTGCACAGAGGAGGTCAACTGATAAGTTTTTGGGTTTCGTTTTTAACAGCATCACTCCACAGAGGCTCATAAGGAATTAAAGTGACATGAAAGAGGTGGTAGGAAAAAAGTTTTACCCTCTTTTGATTAAAGCTTAGAAAACAGTCTGTGAATGACTCGTAAATTTTTCAACAGAATGTTATTTTCAGTGAAGTCTCACAGAAACTTATTTGTAAGATATTGCATGTTTGTAAATTATTTAGAAAAGCAGTGGATGCCAAGGTACCAAAGTATATTGTTGGTCTGAGTTTCTCAGGAATGTAAAGAAAACTGCATATGAGGAGCTTCAGGAGGAATTCATGACAACATGTGCGGGAAGGGAAGGGAAGGGAAGGGAAGGGAAGGGAAGGGAGATTTAGCGCTTGTGCTGGAGGAACTAGGAATTTCTCAGTCTAGAAAGAGATTGTTTAAAATCACAAATAGTGAGGAGCATTTTCAAGTGTTTTAACAGTGCAACAGCTAAGGGGAACACATGAAATAAACAAATGGGAGTACAAGAAGGCGAAAGAATACTCTTTCTTCTCTCAGTTCATCAACTGCTCTTACTCATTTGAACAGCCTATTGCAGATGTTGACATGTGATGAGAATGTGATTCAAAGCAGTCCATGAAAGCTGTCACAACACAGAGGTGTCACCTCTGGCTCAGAAGTCACTGAGTTGCCAGCTGTTCTAAGGTAAGAAAGCACATCTGGAAAGCAATGCCCTCTGCTTGCATCATGTGAATTGCTGTACTAATCTACTTCAACTGATACCAAAAAACAACTGGGGCCAAAACAACTTCAGGAAAAGTGCCAAGGGAACATTGTCCTATTCAAACTCCATTAAAACTGTAGCTGAGTTTTGTACTTGATGGTCTTAATAACGTCCTTTTTCTGTAGCAGGTGGAGAACAGTAGGTAATTTCTGAAGCAGACCTCAGAAAATTAGCAGAAATGGTGTCAGAGCTTAAACATTCTCTGGTTTGAAGAAGGTGACATTAATAACCACAACCTAGAATGGATGTACAAGCTGCAGAGCTTCTCTTTTGTCCTTGTTTTACACTGTCCCCATTGCACAACTTACCAAGGCTGGATACCATGTCAGAAAAGGCAGCAGGACAGGAGGGTTCAAGTTCTGTGAAATGTAAGCCTTAAAATTTCAAAGTGAGAATAAAAAGAGGAAAACATAATTCTAAAGCTCAAAAAAATAAAAGTTCAGTAGGCTAATTAGAAAAATAGGATAAAATGTTGCAAGCAAATGTCTTCCATGGTGGTGCTATGCTTGAGCTTGTAGTACGATGATAGTGTGAGGGGAAAGAGTTAACTGGTAGACGTGCAGAATACATTTTCAGAGGAATGAATGATAAGGTAAAGGTTAGGTGCTCATTTTTTAGAGCTGTGGAAGTGGCAATAAAATGGCAGATGAAACTCAGTGCTGATCAGTGATACACATGAGAAGAAACAGCCCTAACTTTATGTATGCAATAAGGTAACTAGCACTGGACAGGCAGCTATTAAAAGAGGGAAAATGCTCTTTCGAACGGTAATGCTTTTCTCAGATAAGAAATGTCCTTAGGTAACAATGTAAATGGAAATAAATTAAAAACCTGGCTACTCAAATGTTTTGCACTAGTGAGGAGAGAAAAAACAAATAATTGCATGTCAGGATGTTCACTCACCAGGTTACACAAGGAGCATGAGCCTATTTTGGAAACAGCCTGCTCTCTGCTTATTATCTCTGTCAGACATTACAAATATGCAAAATACTCTGGTCGGTGTTGTTTTTGAAGGATGGTTAAAGCAGATGGGTGAATTGGTTTAGGTGAAAATAGAAACTGGCTTCTAATCCGGTCCTTTATTTTTTAAAGTGCTCTCTCTCTGAACCTATTTCTCTTAAGTTTAGTAAAATCTGAGATTCACATGCTTCTGCATTTCCTGTTTTTGACCAATAGAGGAAACAGAAACACTGAAATTCTGTAAGATGTTATTTTTAAAATATTTACACTCGGCCAACCAGGAAGTTCTGGAAATCTTGCAAGAAGTCTAATCCTGTAGGCTATGTAATCCAAAAATGGTCGCACAAGTTTACCCAGTATTTCAGGTATTTATAGTCCTATCTGATGAGGATCAAACATATATAGAGAGCTCTCTATTAGTGTGAAAAAAATTTGGCATGTGTTGCCTCTGAAGAGCTTAATTCCCTGATGGGAAATATGCAGAAACCCGAGCTGCAGCTGGGGGCTGGGTTGCCTCACAGGGTAGGAAGGCTCAGTGGAGGAAACTGCAACAGCAGCTAGGGACACCCCTGGCTTTCTGCAGGGTGACAGGGAGAGCAGGATACTGGCACGGGAGGGATGGAGGGAAGGATGGATGGATGGATGGATGGATGGATGGATGGATGGATGGATGGATGGATGGATGGATGATGGGTGACATGTGGAGCCCCAGTAAGAGGATTGAAAAACAAGCAGGCAGGAACTAGAGAAACCAGCAGCAGTTGTCCAGTGTCTGGGATGGTGTGGGGAGCAGAGCACAATGCAGGATGTTTGTGGGACAGCAAGTCCAGACATGCTGTGTAGCAGAAGGCAGAAGACACAGGGGGCTGAGGAAAGGGAGGTATGGAGAAAAGGGGATTAGACCAGGAGTTTTGAATGCCAGTGACAATGTTGCAATATATCCAAGGAGTGTCAGTCTACAAAGGTGTGCCATGAGGTGGGTGCCAGCCAGGCAGTGAGCCTACAGCAGTGAATGTCAAAAGTAAATGGGATTTACTTTGAAGTATGATAGGCACAAACAATTCAAATGGAGATACCCATCTTACAGAAAGAAAGCAATTGACAAAAAAAACCACAACCCCAAGACCTAAGTTTATGTTGCAATATGCAACATTCATCTGTACTTCTGGTTTCTCAAGAATCTTCTGCTCCTTATCCTGCTGGAACTGGCTATTAAGAGCTGTCCAGGCAGGAGCAAACAGTGCATCAGTGAGTGGCAGAGTACCTGTTATGTGAAAGCTGATATTAATTTAGGGATGGTACTTATCTGACTGTGTATTTTGTGATTTACTCTTCCAACTTTTTCATATCTTAATTACTGACAGTACGAATGTTAGGCTAAAGCAAACCAAGGAACTGTTCAGATATGTTTAATGTATTGTAGGTGGATTTGGTTCATGTAACTGATGAAGCCAGTGTTTTCTATATTGTGAAATATCATAAGTTTTAAACAACATTTTATGGGACCCTATATGGAAATCTCTTCTGGAATTAATGAAGGCTGCTTTTTTCTATGACATTATTAGAACACGAGAGACTGGAAACACGATAAACTCCAGAACACTTTGCATCTTTCACCAGAATAATTTTTTAAGCTGTTCCATCATGTTCTAGACCAAAATTGTACCTTATATCAGCTCCGATTTTTGTGTATTTTACAAAGTATCTCTTGTAGGATGAATGTGTATGAGCACATTGCACTGTCCTTCAGTCAGATATGTAGTGAATGGGAAGGGGGAAAAGGAGGAAATGTTTCTGTCAGTTGTGTCTAAAGAACAATAAGGGTCCTATGGGCTCCCTAAAACTTGGGTAGTAAGACAGCTAGCAGCAGGAAGCCACCAAATCCCACACAAAAAGCTCCTTGCCCCCACCACTGCTCTTGGAAGCATTTGATTTTTGATTTCCTACACAGCCATGCCTGTGGGGCAGAGACCCTCCCCTCTTGAATCACAGGCTATCTCAGATCTCTTTAGAGCCACTGCATCCACACTGCATTTCACTTCCAGGAAGCCGTCACAGATATCTTGAGTCTGTCAGATTATCACAGAGCTCATCATTACTAGTGCCTCACCAGATGATATCTTCCCCTGTTCATAGATATCAGTCCTTAATCATCTGTGTGTGTATTTCACCATCGGCACAGCAATACACTCTTATGGATGGCGTTGTAAAAGCAAGTCACTTCCTAGCTGGGATGTGACAGGCTGTTTGAATCCTGAAAAATTATCTAGCAGTGATAAACTGTTAGACCCTAGAGACTGTCCTTCCCACTACATCCTTCATTGCTCATACTGACTCCTTCCAAATGACTTAAATTGGTGGGGCAGCCACCAAACATGGTCCATGTCAAAACTGTGGGTTCAACACATGGAGCAAGGGTTGCCTTTCAGAGATGTCCCTGTTAACCAGTAAGGCCATGCTCAATCAATATCTCTAAACAGCATTAAATGAGAGTTAAACACCATGCAGTTGCTTTGAACAGTAAAGCGAACTAGTTTCTCTCCAGTGTTTGTTAAATTTTACGTCAGTAAAAAGATTTTCTATAAGATTTTTCATGAGCTGTGCTCTCTGTGTGGAAAAACTTCGACCAAATATGTATTTATGCTATTAATAATTACTACCCACAAATCAGAACAGTACTTCCTGTAATAATTAGGCTATAGTTTATAGCTTTAATAAATATAACCACAAACATTTTTAGTCTGTTCACTATGGGTTTTAAAATAAATATTTTAAACAGGGAAGTAGTTATTTAAGGCAAAATACTACAGAAGAGTTTTGGGAAAGGGTGGAAAATGTAGGAAGATACTAAATGCATGAAAAATTATGACTCATGCTTGTGGTTTTATTACCTAATAATACGGTACTACAAAGTTGCTTCAAATTTACGAAATGCTCTCTGAAGTTACAGGTCTCCAGAGCCCGTGTCACAAATCAGAGACACTTTGATCAGGTGAAATGGAGAAAGAGATGTGAAAAGGCAAAGCAGAACTATTACCAGGAAGTATGAAACCAATTAGCCATCTATCAGTATGTAAATAGACTATTCCTATGTATCAAATAACCATGCCACGAATCATTATTTGCTTTTGTGCTCAAAGCAGAAGTCGGTAATGACTCTCAACAGCATTTCAGGCACCCACTGCCTGCTCAGAGGCAAATTAAACAGAGAGAAGACAATGGCAGCAAGCAGTCAATAGGGTACAGTGTGAGCAATGCAAAAACATTAGGATGGAGAATTAAGAAGGCGTTGGTTGGGCTCTGGAACAACTGGAATTTGATATGGGGGAGGAGGACTCTGGGGAAGAGAGTTAAGACAAAGACTCCAAAGTATGAGCATTGGCTTTGCAGAAGCCAGGATTTGAATGTCAGGGGAGCCAAAGAGGAGGAGAGTGGGTGCAGTGGGTGTCAAAGCAGGTGATGGTTCAGAGTTTTTGATCACAGAATCAGCAAATGATTAAGGCTGAAAGGAACCACCGGTGGGGTCATCCAGTCCAGCCTCCCTGCTCCTAGAGCACATTGCACAGGATTGTGTCCAGACAGTTCTTGAATACCTCCAGTGGGACAGACTCCACAGCCTCTCTGCACAGTCTGTTCCGGTGTCCGGTAACCCACAGAGTAAAGAAAATTTCCCTCATATTCAGATGGAACTTGCTGTGCATCAGTTTCTGCCCGTTGCCTCTTGCCCTATTGCTTGGTACCACTGAGAAGAGCCTGGCTCCTCTTGACACCCCTGCTTCAGATACTGATAGTCTTTGATGAGGTCCCCTCTTAGCCATCTCTACGTGAGGGTGAAGAGGTCCAGCTCCCTCAGATGTGAAATTTTGTCAGAAATAGAGAGATTTTACATATGATCTGGAGAAAAATAGAGCAGAAGTGTAATGC
Source organism: Passer montanus (assembly GCF_014805655.1). NCBI lineage: Eukaryota > Metazoa > Chordata > Aves > Passeriformes > Passeridae > Passer > Passer montanus. The sequence goes on along the minus strand of NW_024358722.1, from coordinate 8,394,033 downwards.
AGGCTGTGTGTGTGGTTGGAAAGTAAGTCAAAGACTGTCCTCAGTTACAAGTCTCAGTGTCAGAGAAAATAGTGACACAGTTAGCATTGAAGAGATCAAAAATATTTAAGGAAATACACGGGGATTGGTTTTTGTTGGAGACAGGCTAAGGTACAGGGTTACATGGCTGCAGATAAGGTAGGATGGTATCTAGCAGAGATAAATTTTTGAGCCGTTGCCTCTTAATTGTTACATATTTGGCTGAAGGAAAAAGATTGTGCTAAAAAGAGACATAAGGAGAGAACTATAAAAACAAAGAGAAATACAACTTTGTAGTGGGGAGGATGTCTCAAGCTCTCCAAGGATACGTGAAGGTCATGATGAGAAAAACTCAGCAAAGAATTTATTGAGAGCAGTTCTGTGAGATTAAGAAAATCATAAACATCTCAAATTTGGATCAGCAGGGATGAGTTAAAGCAGAAATTGATGGAGTAGTTTAATACTCAGACAAAATTTTGTCATGCAGTGACACAAACTTAAGAGTTGGAACTGTCTTTAAGAGATGGGTCTATGGATAGGAAGCATGGAAAGTCAGCAGAAAACTGGGGAAATGAAGGAGATAGCAAATATAGCTGAAAATTGGTGGCAAACAACATGAGCAGAAGATATCCAGAGGTAGAAAGGAAAAAAGAATAAGGAAAAGTACAAAACCAGAATTGCACTCTTCATTGCAAATTAATACTGACGGTTGTAGCCATCAATTTCACTCTGTAACAGAGTAAAAAATTCCAATTGTGGAAGTCCCTGGGATGGGGAAAGCCTAACATCCTTTCCAAACCAACAGAACTTTCCTGACTGAAAAGATAGCAAGTGTTTTACCTAAATAGATATATTTCACTGTTGCTTTCACTGCTATCTTGAGTAAGGATTCCTGACACCTTTTCCAATAAACCAATTTATTTCCATAAGAACTTCCATGAAACAGAGGTATTTTTCTTTATGGAAAGAAAAAAACAAAGCCAGTGTTAGAAGGAACTTTCTCATTAATAATGGACACACATATTAAAACCTAAAGCTGAGATGCCTCTAAAACCTCACAACTTCTAAAAATACATTGAAAACAATGTATACAAAGCACGAAATCAGGAACCCTGAAATTTTTAATAATTGGCTCACATATTCAGAAATGAAACAGTTTCACTGGCTGTCAGATGCAGCTGAGAAGCACCACCTTCATAATACTGTGGCCCGCTGCCCAAGGTGTTAAGAGAGAAGAATAGCATATCTAGCTGAAATTACAGGAAGGACTACAGGCAAAATGTAATGAGATGATCAGTGAATGCAAATGAACCCTCTCACTTAAGACTGTGATAGAATGACTTGTCTGAATAGCACAAAAATTTCACATAGGCTTTTAGGCCAACAGATAAGAGCATATTGCTAATTTTAAAAGACAAATTACTTGAATAATTATCCTCCTATTTAAATATTTTCTTAATTACTCTCAGCCATATCTTCAGTTTTAAAGCAGAAAGTTAAGTGTAAGACTGACAAGCTAGAACATGTTAAAACTTTGCAGGTATCCAAATCAGAGCTGCTGATAATGGATTTAATCTGTAGCACTGGTATGTAGGAAAACTCTCATTTGCTTCCTAGATAGAAAAATAAAGACGAAGAATCAGGTCTTACGTATTAATTATTCAAAGCTCACATTTTTGTACAGAAGAATCAACTAGCTGAGGGTGTGCCTGTATGTGTAAATATACAAAACAGGCAGACAGATAGAATTAAAATGCCTTTTTCTTTACTGGCCTAAGTAGAGACTTTTCTATCACTGATCAGTAGGTTTGCTTTTGCTCCTACGGCACCAATACCAGTTGTTAGCTGTCCCTGACAGTGGGCAGAAATGCACCAGCATGGCAGGGACTGGGGACAGGTGGCACTGAGCAGAACGGCTTCGCCACGCAGTGATACACTCGAGCTCTGACAGAAGACTAACCCGCTGTCAATCATCCTGTCCTTGCCAATCAAATGCACATCCCTCCAGAGGCGCCTGCAGTTGACACTGGCACCCCAAACATAGCAAAAAGGTTAATGCAATGACATTTCAGAGATGACACATTGTCAAGGGCCCAGAAAAAACAGCAGAAGCAGGCTGTGTTTAGGAGGAACTGGTGTGTTTTACAGGAACACACGTGACAATGACATTCCCACAGGGGATGGGTTGGGTGTAAACACCCTTGAAGGACCTTGTACAAGGAAATCAGGAGTCGGGAATGGATAACAGCATAATGTCTGGCCAGGACCCTGAGGTTCTTTCTTGTCCCATCTGTAGAAAAACGAATGTCCTTCTCCTAGAGCTCTGGCTAACCTTTGCCAGAGAAAAGTGCAGGAACTAGGAAGACAAAGCTTTTGGAATCTACAAAGCAAGTCCTCCATTTAACTACAGGGATTCTCAGGGTAGCTTATGACTATAAAATGTATAAAACTTATTTTTCTTCTTAGGTAAAGGTGTGTAACACTCCCACCCATTTTCAAAAGCGGTAATTGACAATTAAAATAATTCTGGTAAGGCAAAAGCTGCATATTTAGAAAGTCGTATTCCAATATGTATCCCTACCTGAATAGATGCTATGTACATATTTTAGCATTAAATTTCAATTGCTCCCTCTCTATCACCATAAATTTTCCATTTGTTTCCGTTTTTTCCTCTGGCTTGGTTGTTTTTTCATCTGTCTCATGTAGAAGGGCCCCTCTTCTGGCACCTTCTTCTCATCTCACCTCAATGAAATGCAATGTCAACATTCATATTTGACTCATTACTGTGAACAGCAAATGTGCTGGAAAAAAAGTAAAATTATTTTCTTTGTCCCTAACCATCAGCAAAAGAGCAGTTGGAGCAGGGACTCTTTTCTATCATGACACTTCCCATTGACTGCAACTGAGCTTGGTGAACCTATTGCAGTTACAGATAAAGTCTGTGTGTCTCATTCATTTCTTTGTTAGTTCTGTGGTTGGTTTATTTGTTTGTTTGTTGGGTTGTTTGTTTGAACTTCAATGCTGTTTGAAGACACAGTAAAGTGCATAAGCAATTACTGGGACTAATAGTAGAGGAAGAAGCTATTTCAGAAAAATTTGGGAGGTAAAATAGAAATCAAAATGTTCAGTGATAAAGGAAAATAAATTTTACAAAAAGAGCAAGGTTAGAAGGCAACTGTCTCTTCCCTGGACACACTGGCAAGGACTTGATGGCTGCAATTATCTGGGCCTGAGCCACTTTTCCTTGGCATCTGTAGTAAAACCCAGTGACCTCAATAAGAGTAAGACTGGAGTCAATATAAGCTCTTAATGTTGTCTCCTGCAGAGCTAAGTGGCACAGTCTGGCCTTGAATTATGCACTGATCACCAGCTACTTTATTCCACCGATGTACTTTTAAAAATGCAAATATTAACAAGTATCAGTTCCATTCTAATGAGTGCTCCTACTTTAAGAATAAGAGAAAAGCCTGAGCCAGATGTCCATATACAAAAATTGCCCTTGAAATATAGGGTAATAGCTTGTTCTGACACCTTACAGCATGCTCCATGGTCAAAGGAGTGCGAGGAAACCCCTTCTTCTGGTCTAGAAAAATTCTCACTCGAGGAGGTGTTTTGCCCTTTGGAGTGGCCTGTCTCTCCTGCTTGGCTTTGGAGGCACTATAAGCAATGCACAGTCCAAACACCTAATGTGTAGGCACTAATATTTAGGTGAACTAAATCTTAACCTGAAGTTCCACTACAATGAACTTTCATTTCCCACATTCTTCACCTTCCATAACTTAATCACGGTCCTATAATATGATTTTTGCTTACTTCTGTCACAGAAACACCTACAGGAGAAACTTCTGTCTCTTCCAAGAGTCTTTCTTTCTTCCTCTTTGGGACAATTTCAGAAAGAGAGATCATCATCATTTGCCAAGTCAAGCATCTGTTGATTTAATTACTTAATTAGACATAAAGGCCAGGGAGTTATGTGCACACAACACATCTGTAGCTGGGTGATGTGTGTTCATACCAGCGGCTTATTTTAGACTGGTGGCTGGTTTTGAGACGTGTGGAACAGTGTACCTGGACAACTGCAGGTGGTGCAAACATGCTTAGAGTCCTACTGGTAAGAAAAGTATGAAAACTTTTTTTCTCAGTCTTGCTTTGGGGCTGGGACTGGAAGGCATTGACAATGGCCTTGTGCTTACCCATTTTCTGGTGGAAATATTCACATTGTGCAGGAACGGCCAGGGCAGCCTCCCCAGGCAGGTGCTGTCGGGGTGCCTGCAGCACCGAGAGCGTCTCCGCTTTGGGCAGCTTTGACAACTCCCCCAGCCCACCAGATGCCTGACCCTGGATGATGTAGTGACAGCCTCACCAGACAGACGAGAGGACTCTTGGCTTGGCAGATCCAGCAGGGTTTATTTGGAGAAGGTCCAAAGGTCCAGGTGGCTGAAAAGGTGAGGAGAACAAACAGGAGCACAACCACCATTGAAGGGAAGCAGGGACCAAGAGCAAACACCACAGCAGGCCCAGGGACATATAACTGCGGACAGGTAGGTGGGGTCAGGGTACAAACAGTCCAATGGGGAGAGGGTCTAGGGGAGGAGTTGGAGTGGGGTGATGCAGGTGGGACCAATGGGAGAGAGGAGGGGGAGTGACTTTCTGGGGAGAACCAATGAGGAAACTGGAAGCATAGAACTTGCTGGAACTGGGGAGTGAACAACATTTGATGAGCAGAAGCTCATCTACCTGGAGGTGCAGGGGATCCTGGGAGATTGTTACCCTGAGTTGACAAGGGTGTTCTCCCAAGGCATCCCAGTCTTGTTTCCTTCATGGCCATCTCCCACAATGTTGTAGTTGACAAGGAACTGTAGAGGCAGGTTAGAGTTGTGTATCGCTTCGAAGGATAATATTAACACAAATATATCCAGCATCTAAAAAAGTCAATGTCTATCCCCAGAAAAATCAGAATGTTTCAACTGAAATCAACCCAGCTGTCAGATCCAAGGAGGAAAGATCCAGTGGTATTCTTGGGTTCATTTAGATTGAAGAATTTGTAAATTATGTTCTGTTCTAAAGAATACATCAATTGCTCTCTTCTCATGTTTGCTTATAGACTGAGAGATCTACACAGTTAAATTATTGTTCCACAGGAGACTTTCTGAAGATGATTCATAACCTCTATAGTCAATAACATTTTACATAGTTTCAGGCTGAAGGCTGTACACTAGCAGTAAATGTTTTCTTTCTGAATTACCAAATGTTTCTATAACTCAGCTCAAGATAATTGAGGTGTCAAACCTCCCATTCTTTTATGTTTGTCTCTGCCTACTCTGAAACAGCCATGAAAGTTTGGTAAAGGGCAGGTTGCCTATCCTTGTGCACAAAAAGGTTTACGACTTACCATTTGTTTCTTGAAGAGAAACTGTTCTGGTGGTTGGACAGTTCTTTAAGGCAAGCAGAGGACATTTCTGAGTTTCATGGGCTTAGCTGGCTGGTCCTGCAGGTCAGAGATGCTCTTGCTTCAGCATTTTGTTGTTGTGAGAAAAGGGACAGAGTTAAAGCTCTAGGTCATTTGCTCTATTCAAAGTGTTTCCACTGGTTCTTCCTGCTTGTGTTTTATTATGTAGTGCATTTCAATTTGGAAGCAGGATTTCAGGCTGCACATTCTCAAATGTTGCAAACTGGTTTTGGAAAAGCAAAAAAGCTCTTGTAGAACTGTTCAGCCAAATAGTGACTTTTTTGGTGAAAGGTGGAATCAACCAAATAAATAAGGCAAAGTGCAAAAGGTTTATTGCTGCTCTCTTCATTAACAGAAAAAACCCCCAAGAGTTATAGAGTAATTATAACTTTATATGCCTTTTAACAGGGTTCTTACAGCCAGTTATAATCTTCTGGTTGCAAACTGGTTTTGGAAAAGCAAAAAAGCTCTTGTAGAACTGTTCAGCCAAATAGTGACTTTTTTGGTGAAAGGCGGAATCAACCAAATAAATTAGGCAAAGTGCAAAAAGTTTATTGCTGCTCTTTTCATTAACAGAAAAAAACAAAAGTTATAGAGTAAAATATAACTTTTTATTCCTTTTACAGGGCTCTTACAGCCAGTTATAATCTTCTATATCTTTTCTCAGATGTCTTTACACTGTCTACACCATTCTTGGCCTGCATTGCAGCACCAGGGTCATCTCTGAATGAAGGAGACATGACTGTGTGTGCCATGTAGAACCATTTTTCCCTGGGTTCCTTACTCAGCACAGATATATTTATACTGATTAATCAGAAATGCTGTTACTGAATGAATATGTAACTTGTGTCAGGATTTGGGACTGTAAGCTACTCTTCAAGGTTTGTGAAGCAGTTGTATTCTGCCTGAGAAGACTCCTTGGACCTTACCAGGCTGTGAAATTCTTGGAAGAATTCCTTGGCAGTGGCTGAAAAACTGGGTACTTTTGCATGTTCAGTCTTCCAGATGGTATTCTATAGACAGACACTTAACTGTGCCTTGTTTATGCATTTTTTTGGTCTACAGAGTATCAGGAATCTTTTTGACTTAGCCATGAATTTTAACTTTGAGCCCCACTGGAAGGAAGTGCATGCAATTGCCTTTACTAATACAAATTGTGCAGTTGGACAAATGTAATGGCATGAAAATAGCATGCTGCTAACTTGCTTTTGAAAAGAAGCTTGAAAGAGTCTGTATACAGTACAACCATTACATTGTACAAAATTCTCCTTTGAAGAGATGAAAAAAATATTGTTATGCTTAGTATTTTCATCTGTCTATTAACCATTCCAAACAGAGTCCTTGTTAAATATATGGGATGGCAAGTTTTTACAGAAGGAGCTTCTTTTAAAATTGCTTAGGCACATAAAAGGTTGCCTTATTCTACAGACTAGAAGTCAGCTAACTCAGAGCATGCTTTTGCATTAGTATTAATTAATACTATTTTTCCACAGCCTGTATGGCAATTATTCTCTCTGTATACAAAGAAAATGTATGCATAATAAAGACACTAACTTAGAGAGATGTAGCATGAAAAGTGCACTACAAGGTCAAATCCAGCCCAAACTTCCTTTCTCCTATTCATTAATATTTTTAGAAAGAGTCTTCAAACTTGTAGGTGGTGACTCAATGGGATTTGATATGAAGATGTGACACCTCATCTTAAATTCCTTAACCACATTTCTTAAGTTGACAGGAATGTCAGGAAGTGTGCCTGATAAGGCTTGCTGTCCTCTCCGAGCTGACTAATCATACATGAAGTCTTGGCAAGAGATAACCAGGTTACAGTAGAGCCAAAATGACATCACATCAACTCAATTTCATATCCTGTAGACACCAGTGCCTATCACCACTCCAGGTTGCTAACATCCTTGACACACAAATGGTATTTTCAGTCTCCGATGTCCCCCTTTTACCCTGTGTCTGTCACTCTGGGGTAAATCAGGAACAAATTTGTCACTAAATGTAAAGAACCATTAACTCATGGGCACTTTGTCATCTGAAGCATAATTTTCTGTGCACGGCTCGCCAATCCCTGGACTCTAGCTATTTGCATAACAGTTTGCTGTACGAATTTATGACGGAGGATAGTGCTGAACTTGTTAAAATTCCATGTGAATCTCAGCACAGAAAATGGACTGGTGCTTTAAATCTTGGAGAGTTGTTCACATCAATAATGAATTTCAAATAATTTATTCACTTCAAGTGTAAGTGGTTGGCATACAGTCCTTACAGCTGGTTTGTTGAGATAATTGATTTCCATATAGTTTAAAGATGGGGAAAAGAAACATATGACAACTACAGCAGGTTTCGAGGCAATTGTGAATGCCATATCAGTTTAATTATAGCTCCATCTTTAGCTAACATGGGTTCTGTCCTATTGGAATGAAAATATCCCAGCAACTTGAAATGTAACAGTGATGAATTTTTTATGTTCTTCTACCTACCTTGTATGCTCGCTTAGGGCACTGTTACAAGTACACTTCTAGCTTTTTTCAGTGGATAGTTAACATGACATGCTAGACTGGTCTGCATGACACAGATAACTCAAGGGAATAGCAACAAAGTAAATGAGATGCATTAGTATCTGGATGTGAACTGGGGGATATAAGTTCTCAGAACTTCTTGTTTAATTTATAGAATTGGTTTTTTTCCCCTGTGCATAAGATTTCAGAATGGTAATCATATTCAGGAAATGAGCTGTTCCCACTTCAGGTACTAATATCAACATGTAAAAGATAATCATTAGCCAGATGTACTACTCAGCAGTGCCTATTATATATAAGCAAGCTAGCTGAGGTGATAAGAGAAGCTTTTACTTAAAATGTAGGTATATTGACCATGGAGACAGTGGGAAAACCATGAGGATCTTGTTTTGGTTGGATTTTCTAATTGACCACACTATGCATGAAACAAGGTCTTAGAGAAACGAAGAGTGTAATAAAAATTTGCTTTGCAGCTAACAGCTCATGTGTGAAACACCTCCTTTGCTGAGGCCCAATCTGGCTGGGGGCCATTTTAAAGGAGGTGGGCTGCACCTCCATATTCCCACAGGTAGGACAGGCAGAGGAGCAGTCCTTTCTGCTACAGGCCCCAGACTTCACTCCATTTTTTTCCTTTCTACTAAAACTTGATTCACATAAATTGCGAATAGAAGACCCTTGTTTCATTCTTACTCCATTAATTCCTAAGTTTCACAGTGTAGCACAAAAAGTAACAGACAGTTGTCCAGTAAACTTTCCAGCAGTCAGGAATTCCTTACTGTGTTTCCACTTCACCTGATGTAATTCCCTGATTAGAATCAGGGTCCTTTACTTAAGTTCTAGTGTTAAGTTGAGGCAACTCCTGTGGGCTGAGGCCACAGGTTTTTTTCAGTTTAATAGAAAAATTATGAATATATCTCAAATATTTTTCTGGCATCTGTGTATGCTGGAATAAATGAGAAAAGACTCTCCTCTGAAATAAATGATAAAAACTGTAGTGGTGAATTAAGGGCTTCAATGGTCTAGCTGGACATAGGTAGCACAACATTCCCTGCCATGGATTTCTTTTTTTACAGATATATACAAACTTTTCTTTTGACATTGCTAAAGAGCAGAAAGTTCCCCTCCAGCTTCCAAGACTTCCAAGTAACTTTTGAGGATCTGCAATTTAAGCCTAAAAAAACCCCCAACACCTAAGTCTTCTGGTATTTGCTTCCAGCACCAATTCTAGAATACTAGATTTCTTTTTTTAAAATTAAGCACAAAAGTAAGATGCTGGAGAAGATCCTGCTGGTGTCTGACAGTCACCCCTTAAGTATTTTGGGATGCATAATCATATTATAACTTTGCTCCCTGTTTTTGGCTCAAATATGTAGCTTTGATTCTGTAATTGGGCATTATGAAAACATTGAAGTTGGATCTTGGACTGTGTCTTGTATCAAGTCCCTGTGGGAGTCACACCAAAATCATCTTAGCTATTCTAATTTAAAGACAGTAAAGGCAGTCCTGGAATGATGGCTAAAGACTCTGGGGACTTAAAAAGCCTTATTGGCACACAGATGAATTAACAGTTGATGAATAAAAGAGTTGAGATAAGTAAAGAAACTAAAATGGGGGCTCTATGCAGAAGCAACTTTCTAGCATCTTTTTTTACAATACAACAGAAAATTTTGATTGCATAAGAAATGCTGGTGGTTGATTTTGTTTGCAGGAGGTTCCTGAAATGTATCAAGCAGTGGAAGTGAACTGGAAATTTTAACAGAAAAATCACCAGTCAAAGTACCACCAAGACTTTCTATGGGAGAACAAAGTTTCAAAAATACCCTTTCACTTTTGAATATAGACTCAGGTCTTGTTGATATGCCTGGAGTGTCTTGTTATGGGCAAGCAGGAATTCTGCCAATGGAGATAAGGTAGCCAAGTGTTACATCTGCTATAAATAAAGTGTTCTGCAAAAGCACTGCACCGAGATAAGGTAGCCAAGTGTTACATCTGCTATAAATAAAGGAAGTGTTCTGCAAAAGCGCTGCACCATGGGATTTAACCTTCTGCAACTCTGAATGTAGCCAGGTGAGTGGCACACACTAAATAGATGCCAACAATTTTTTGTGCATGTTTCACACTTTCATTATGTATTTCAGGTTGCATTTTTGCCTCTCAAACTGGTGAGCTAACTTTAATACAAAATAGATAGTGGAGACTGACACTTTTCTTTTTAGTCATTGACAGTAACTCATAACACCATGCTTGCTTCCCTCAGCCTCCACAGGGAGAGAAGGGAAGAGCTGGAGAATAGAATCTCTCAATCTCCAGTGGATGCTTGCCTAACTCTTTGATTTCAGAGGGGATGTGTCCTGTCCAAGCATCTAGTAACTTTAGTAGCTTTTAGAGCTTTTAGAGCTTTTTTTGTTAGGTACCTGATTTACTTGCTATCCTCAGCCACTGAACAGCCATATTCAGTTTCAAGTGCAAAGGCTTAGAATCCCAGAGCTATATAATGCTTTCAAATATCATAAAACAATATTTCATGTGTACCATTTTTGTGTAAAAGTTGTTCCTATATCTAAGAAAAAACAGACTATTAATTCTGTGTTTTAAAGTCTGCATAGAATACAAGGATTTGCACATAAATTTTCCACGACATCTGAGATATGGCATAAAGTGAGTCACTGACAGGACTTTGTCACTTTCGGGGTTAGTGAAAAAACCCTTGAATAATTTGAATGAGACTCCAGACTTCCAACTCTTATTTGTGGAAATTAAAAGTATTTCTTGATATCCCAGACCAGCAACTACATGGTAGAACAGGTGTTTTTAGCTTACAGAATGTGCTGTGTACTGTGGCAAATTGTTAGTCATGCAACAGGGTTAATCTTTTGGGAAGCCATCAGATAACTGTATCCACAATTATGAAAACTGCATTCAGTAAAGAAAACAATTTGAGCACATTTGTTGCTTTCCTTTTTGAAGGCTACCTAGTGGTGCATGCCTTGAGAAGTTCTGCAAGAGCAGCAGAGCAGAGCTGCTGGCAAAAAGAGTGGCAAAGTTTGTAGGGCTAGGTTGAAAAGCATGGATGTTGATGGGAGAATGACCTCTTGGACCCTTGAACCACACCCTTCATTGCCCCTAGCTTTGGCCGAGACTTTTTACTTCCATGACCAACCTGAGCACTTGTTTCAGACCCATTGTCCCAGCCAGGTGACATCTTGCTGCCTACTGTCTTTCATTCGAGTATTTCTGTATACAAATGGATGTCATCTGCTGGCTCAAAATCTTAATATTTCTTCTCAGTTTCTGGCCAAGAAATGGTGTTTGATTTTTCTAAGTTGCTGAGACAGTAGGCATGATTGAATCCATGTGTTGCAGAAAGAATGTCAAGACAAACTCATATAATTTAGAATTTATTAGCATGCTCCACAGTTGATGGCACATATCAAAAATGACAAAGGAAAAAAGAAGTGGGGGGAAAGAGGGATGCAGAGAGAAAACTCTCCCCAGTGGCAAGATGGAAGGAGAAGCTGTGGTTGGCATCCTGAGACGAACAACTTCCTCAGGCATACTATCCAAGGCAATAGGCAGTTCCAATACAGTGCTTTCCCTACAGGAATTACATTGTTTTGTTCAGGACTCCCTACTGCTTGCTCCAATTTCCAGTGCAAGCTTTGAGCAGGGGGAGGTGCTGTGTGGCTGGTTAGGTGGTGAGCTCTGTAGTTTTGTATTTTCTTTGGCCTAAACCAAAGCTACAACCAAAGGAAAGACAGCAGAAAAGGAAAGGGTGATTCCTGCCCTGGTGACAGTCACTTCCACTGGAATGTGCCATGCCAACACCATTGGAGTACACAGGCAATATCCCACCTACCTCCAGGAGAGCCCTGTGGTCTCAGGAAATCGTGGTGCCACTGCACAATTTCCATGGTGCTAAAAGCATCATTTGTCCCTTCCAGTGCCATGCAGCAGAAGACAAGGAATGCTGTGTGTCCCTTCATTGTAAAAACCATCCAACTTTCCAACATGAGCGAGACACACCAGCCACTGCCCACGGGGAGGACAGGCTGCTGTAGGGAGTTTTGTTCATCTAAAAGGCACTTGGAGGTAGGCAGGAAATTGTTACTGGTGACCAATTGCACACCTGTAAGTACTGTTTAAAAGTAACAGTAAATTTATCAACAAATGGATTGGTACTCCTGAAGTGCTTGATTAGCTGGTGTGAAAAATACATTAATAAATCCTACACATTATTCAATTGGCTGTGGCCTAATGTCTTAGATTACAGAAAAGAAATGGAGAGCCATGTCTCCCATTAAATATTTACCTCCCTTTACCCAGACCATGTGCAAAGTTTCTCTAAAACTTCTCTGCATTAGAGTGTAAAATGTTGTTTGTAGAGTAGGGGACCCAATGCCACTGCTTCTATGCTAAACTATTTGTGTTTGGATCACAGTGAACACATACTGATATTTGTGTTTGATGTAAAAAGCCTCAAGATATAAAAGAATAGTATCATATTTAAATAGAAGCTGGATAGCAAATTTTAGTGGTTTATATTACAGAAATTCCTGGAAATAAAATAAAGAATTATTAAATAGGTGTATTTCACTTATCCTTATACTGAAATAACAATTTCATAATTAGTCTGTTAGCATAGAACCATGCTATGCTGGACATGGTAATGCAAGGAAGAAAGCATTTGACATGTAATTCTTCTATGTCCTCTTTTCATATGATCTTCTGCTTATGTAGACCATCACACATACAAAAAATGCACATTATTCTTGTCTTCTTCCTAATGCATCATACATAGCAATATCAAAAAATGCAACCTGCTGGCCCAAGGGACTGTGGGGACCAAGGCTGTGATGGAGGGTTAGAGACACTTTGTGGCCTTTCTCCAAATCATTTCTAACTTTAGAAATTTTTGTTCATTAAATCCATGTCTGGTGACACCTATTTAAGTGAAACGAACCAACCAACCAACCAAAAACCACCCAAAAGAACACAAACAAAGAAAAAACATGCAGAAGTGCTAGTGTTGTATTTATACATGAGCAGGAGGCCTTGATTTATTTGATATTTGTTTGCATAACCCTAACTAATTTTATTTATCTAGATAATTTGTTGTTCATAGACCTCTGTAAAAACTGGCCACACATACCATCAATATGTTTGCACTTCTGCACCTGCAGTGGTGGATTCTGACCAGCCTTTCAGAAACATTTCATAGTCACTTCATTCTTAAAACAGCATATTGCTGTTTGAGGAATAAATTTGAGATCTTAACCCCATATTCAGTCATTCCTTTGTATTAACTGATTTTAGATCAATCATTAGAAATTGTCATCTCCACGTAAGTTTACAGCTTGTAACAATTAATACTGTGCAGAATTAACTTTTCACAACTGAACCTGCGACACTCATATTAGGTGTACAAAACTTAAACACATATAAAGTAATAAAATAAATGTTCTTGTTTAGTTGTCTTCTTTTTACTTGTTCTGTTGATAAAATATCAATATCTTGAATAGTTCTAAATTAGTATGAAAAACATTTTGCTTATCGATGAATATGCTATTTTGCTGCTTTGTTTATAAAGAAGAAAAGCAGCAGCTAAGTATAGAAAGATTTATTTTTGCTTTTATCATTCATTTGCAGGAAGTTATTCTCCAATTACTTATTAGCTGTAGAATAATACTGAAATTAATACTGAATGATGCTGAAATGAGAACTCCAGTCAATATTGCATGCATCAAAAATTATGAAAATCTTCACTTACTGAGAACTGTGAAATGTTTATTCGTTTTTAGACACAGAGTCCTCCAGGGAGTGCTACAAATCCACACAATCTCACTGCACCTTCAATGTTACATTTGGAGTGTTGATTTAGATGGAATATGTGTAAAAACTCCTGTCAGCAGACAGCTCTCTAGTGACTGTACATCTGCAAAGGCTCAAGAACATAAACTATTGCAACATGAGTCTGGAATAAATTATGCTCACGTCACGAATTCTAGATCTGCTTGGTCCACAGTCACAAAGAAAAAACCATTGTGTTTTAGAATTAGGGAACCAGAGTTTATTTCATCATCCTGTATATGTGCATCTAATTTTAGACCAAATTTTTTCCTGAGTAGCAGAATGTTAATGAAATCAGCAAAGAAGATTGGTGAAAGTAGGACATGGAGTTATGTGACACTGGTACAGCAAGTTCCTTGAGCCACCTCAGAGCCAAAGGTAAAGAAGCTGTCTTCTCTTCAGCAAAAAATGAATCAAGCTTTTTAACCCGCAGCATCCTACTTAGTTCAGATTCCTTAAAGCTACTCTGTATTCCCTGCGAAGATAAAAGCACTTCTAGTTTGTATCTCATAGATTATCAAAAAGGTCATTCATACTGGAACAATAAAACAAAATAACCAAACAACTATTCCCAATATTCTGCCTCCAGAAAACCAATGTAACTGCACAGTGGTTCATCACTTGCTACTGTTATAGACACAGATTTTGCATTCAGTAAGTATTTCAGGATTTGCCCTCCATGAATTTATTGTCTTTACTGAGTTTACTTATCTTTAAGGATTTGCAACAACTCATGGACATGAATAAGTCCCACACTTCAGCTACCTAATCTGTGGAAAAAAAAGCTCTCTTTCATTTGGTTTGTTCCCCAGTAATGTCTTGTGTACCACTTGTTCCTGCATTGCAATAAGTTGTAAATAATATTTCATATTTAGCTTCTCTGTGTCTGCTGAAGAAATGACATTGTGTGTCAACCCTCAGTCACTTCTTGTCCACACAGATGCCTTATACTCTGTAAGACATCCTCATTCAGAATCTAATCAATGCAGCTGACCATTCTCTCTGTCTTTCAGTGTATTTCTCTAGGTTTAACCATATTGTTTTTGAGATGATGTGACTGTACACCACAGGCTATATGTCAGCAGAACAGTTCCTGATCTGTTCTCCACTATTTTCCTAATGTTCTTAATTGGGTTTGCTGCTGTTGGACACAGGGCTGACATATTTCCTCCATCTTTCCTGAGATGAAATTTTAATTTAGTGATCATGGCCATGTAGATGAGTTTGTTTTTCCTACATGCATTTTCATTGTTGAAATAGAATATATTGACTATTCTTTTATTGCCCAGACACTCATAGAATGATAGAATGATAGAATCTTTTATGTTGGAAAAGACCTTGAAGATCATCAAGTCCAACCATTGACCCAGCACTGCCAAGTCCACCATTAAGTGCACTGCCAAGTCAACCATGTGCCCAGGTGCCACATCTAAAGTCATCTAAGTACCTCCAGAAATGCTGACACAACCACTTCCTTGAGACAGCCTGTTCTGCTGCTTGAAAACCCTTTCCATAGGAAACTTTTCCTAATATCCAGTCTAAACCTCCCCTGGTGCAACATTTCCTCTTGACCTATCACTTATTACTGGGGAAAAGGGACAGAGCCCCACCTGGCTACAGCCTCCTTTCAGGCAGTTGGAGAGTGATAACCACCCCCTCCCATGCCTCCTTTTCTCCAGGCTAAATACCCCCAGATCCCTCAGCCACTTCTCATCAGACTTGTGCTCCAGACCCTTCCTCAGCTCCCTTGCCCTTGTCTGGACATGCTCCAGCACCTCAATGTCTATCAAAAGGTGTATATCAGGAGGACTTTTTTCTTTAGTTCTTCACATAAGTTTCATTTTTCTATCTTGAGCAATTCTGTGCTAGTATAGATCTTAGCCCAGGTTCCTGTGGGTCTCCAGCAGTATCCTGTTTTCACTGAGAAAACTGACCATTTATTCTTTCTTCCTTATTTGGCTCCCTCACACTTTTTCCCCATGGTGAACATGCTGTGTTTACCTATGAAACAAATCTGATTTGTGCTGTCATATTGCAGCTACAGACACTGTTTCAGGCAATGAAATATACAATTAGTCTTCCTTGTCATTTGCCTTTTTCGTTTCTTTACACATTAATTCTTGATGTAGTTCTTGCATCCTTTCTGCTTCAGTTTTCATCTCTATCACTTTTCCTCGCTGTGTCTTTGTGTTCACTTTCCCATCCACCCAAGTTCTCATACATCTCCTGTTATCCTTTCCTGGATGACCTCAGCCCTCTCCTCACTACTCACATCTCTTTATGCAGGTTTTCTAGAGATACAGTATCTGCATCATTTCTCTCATTCCACTGTCAATCTCTCACCAAAAATAAAACCAGATGTAACCTGTTCATGAGCTAAAGTCACTGAGTCTAGAGGAAGTCTCTTCACTGGGGTAAGTAGAGTTTGGCGTCAAGCTTTCAGTGAAGTCAGGCTGTCTTATGTATGAGGCTGGTTTGCAGATCCTGCACTGCTACTCCCAGCAGATTTAGGGAACAGAAAACATGCCACTTCCCCTCTTGGGCTGTTTGACCATGGATGCCATGATAAGAGGGGGAGATGTGCTCTGATGGGCTGAGGTGCACCAGGCTGAAACACAGGCTTCTCAGATTCATCTGCCCCTCCAGTGCACTACTTGCAAGGGGTGAGTAGCTCTAGAAGGAACATTGCAAAAGCTCAGGAATCTATGCCTTTCCTGGCAACTAAGGGATAATGGAGCTGCCAGCAGATATAGGGAAGAATGAACAAAAGCCATGCACCAGGCAGGAGATTGATAAACTCACCTGGCCTTGCTGCAGTTGGCTGAAAGGCAGCAACAAAACAGAGGACACCAAGCATTGCAGCCACCAGCCTGGAGAACTGTACTGAATTTTGGTATTTAGTCCCATGGCTCCTTCAAAGATGTAGCAACCACAGTACTTAGGAATCTCAGCCTGAGCATAGCAGAGAAAGAGCAGCCATCCTGTCACCTGTCTCTCACCCATGACCTGGAGCAACAGAACTGGGACATCACAGTAGAATTTCTTTACAAGAGAATGGAGCCTTCCAAACGATAGGACTTCTTTTGTCATACCTCAAGCTTTGATTCTCTTAAATGTCCTTTTTGCTGCCCACATTTCCTTTTCTTCCTCATATATCCAACATCCTTGTTTTATCCAGTCATTACCAGGGAGCTCTGTGGGATTCAAGTGCTGAGTGTATAGAAAATTTTGTGAGATGGAAATATCTGGGGATGGGTAAGAAAGTGGAAAAGGCCATTTCTGTGATGTAGCTTGTTACCTTTACCATACTCAAAGCCATTTGTTGAACACTACTTCAAATAACACTCTATCTCTACTGGGCTCTGCTCTTACACTCACAAATACCTTACTCCTCCAGTGGTACTGAAACCAGCAGAGACATCCTTCCCACCAAATAAATACTCTTCATGAGAGAAAGTGGTGGACTGAACCTCTTTGGTACAGAGGCAATCTGAGAACAGCATGGGGGAGTGAAGGTGCCACAAAAACAATTTCAGTGCAATAACTGAGTCAGCTCCTATGTGCTCTGGGTGCTAATGGCTGTAATGACCACACCTTCTGGCCACTGCTCTGCTTTTGCCAAGGGATGCTTTCTATTGGGTGACCTCCTCTTCAGGGTAGGCAGAACACCTCTGCTGTTGCACTGCTTTTGCACACAGGTTCTTTGTGCCAAATAACATGACATTTTTGTTGGAGGTTCATGGTTACTGTTTCTTCAGTGCATCTCTAACTATTTTGCCAAAGCCACCCATCCTCTGCCATCTGTCAGGTGGCAAGAAGAAAGAATGTGGCTTCCACTGTGCTGAAGGACAGAGGAACATGTGATAAGATGAGACAAATTGACATCATCACCTCCCAGCAGCTTCTTTCATGTGATACATTATGAATCATGAGGGACTATTATATGTATAGTGTAGGAACTAGAAAGTTAAAACCCCACAGACTAAGAAACTGCAGCGGTGTTATAAAGTAAAGGTTGCTAAAGCTGTTTCTGGTCTAATATACCAGTGACCAGTAAGAGAGTTTTTATAGTGATTCTTTTCAGCCAGTAAGCTATATCCTTATGGACAATGCCCACAGTTTATTCTTCTCATAAGAGCAAACATGTTTTATCTTTTATCTAAGCTGTTTCCACACTTCCGTATGCTTCCAGTTATTTATCTTAATTGTGGAAACAAAACAAATACACTACATGTAAAGAAATGACTTGACCTTCCTTCCATAGGCCACATCCTATATTCTTTGTGTGCTCCAAAGCTATCTTGCACTCTGATTAACTTGACTAGGAGCTGTGTTTGTGTATATTCTCACACAAAATGTATATATAACCTGCCCTCACACAGCCCCACAGGGCTCAACTGAAATCCCAGAACTTCAGCTGTGGTATTAATCATGTATTCATGGCAGAATGTTGGTTGCAAGAAAATGTTTAAGAGTCCATAGAAACTTTTCTTTAAAGTATACAATCCCTAAATATTTGGGTTCACATTATAGTCCTTTAGCTAGGATTTATTAGACTGTTTCATATTTGCCTTTCTGTTTATTTTGTAAAAGTATACTTGTCTAGCACACATTTTTATGCCAGCCTTGCTTTGCATTTTTACAGTCTGCTAATTAGACCATTTTAACTAATTTGTTTGCATTTTGTATGAGCAAGTTGGGCTTTTGGATTGACTAATGTAATTGCAGCCAGTTT
Source organism: Passer montanus (assembly GCF_014805655.1). Classification (NCBI taxonomy): domain Eukaryota; kingdom Metazoa; phylum Chordata; class Aves; order Passeriformes; family Passeridae; genus Passer; species Passer montanus. The sequence continues at coordinate 8,375,459 of NW_024358722.1, read as the reverse complement.
CTGCCAAATACAAATTACTCTTTCTAGTGTGAGCTAGAGAGAAAAGTAAATATTTAATAGCCATCAATACCCTTGCAGCATTCTAAAGTGTGCTTTTTTCCTATGGAAAGTTTAAATAATTTCTTCAGTGCTTGATTGCACTTTAATGTTAAGAAATTATTTTTTAATCTTTTTTGAAATAATAATGAATTAGACATTTTAGCATGTCCACAAGGATTTTATTTCTGTGCACTTTGCAGTTTTAAATTCCAAGCTTTAAGATCTGGTACTTTGATGTTTAAAGTTTATTTGCTTAGCTTTTCATGTACTGAGTACCATCTCCTGAAAACGTTTTACTGGGATGTACTTGGATTTTAATGTTTCTAAGGGGAGGAAGACAAATCTTATAGTAAAGTTAAATGGTGGGAGTTTTGCTTGCTTTCTCTCTTTTACTTTTTCTTTTTTTTCCTCCAAAGGAGCATAGCAGAAGACAGGAACTGTTTACCAAACATCAGCATTAATTGTATCTGTATTTTGAACTGCAGGCCTTACATGCTTCTTCTCTGCACAAGTGTGCACAAAGGCCTAAGAGCCCCAGAGCCTCAAGCAGGTTAAAGCTCCTCAATTTCTAGCCTTAATATTCCTGGGGAATTTGCTACGGTATAGATTAAGAAGAGCACCTGCTCACCAGGGCAGGGCAACCTTCTTCCTTTTCATCTTCCTCATGTCTCACTCCCTCTGTGTCCCATGCAGAGAACAGGGGTGTGTCTGCCTCACCCGAGGGGCTGCCCCTGAAACACACAGAACACATTTCTCAGGTCAGGGACATCATAAAAGTGCAAGAGGTGTTGCTCTCTGACAAAATTTGGTGATGGTGCTCCACATCCTGCTGTGCTCTCAGGGGTGTTTTCTGTACATTTTCCCTGGGGTGTGGGTGCTTCAGTCTCTACTTTCTTTTTCCACATGAAGCTTCCAAACGCATGAATCCCACAGGTCTTAGCCAATAGCCTAAGAAGTGGGGCAGATGTTGTTTTCTGCCACCCACTTAATGTAGGAAAGCAGGAGGGTTTGAGCAGGAGGAGTAGGAACTGGTTAGCTGGTACCTGGGCTGCCTTAGTGCATTTCTAACCTTGCCTTACCTCTTGTGCAGCTGGTACCAGCTCCAGGATGCTGTGGGAAACAGAACCTGCCTTTGCCCGTCTTTCTCTTTCATCTGATGAAGCTAAAATAGTTGACAGATCAACAGTGAGATCCAGCACCAATCAGAGAGAAATCAAAACACCTTTTAGCCAAGTCCTTGACATGTCAGTACTCATTTTATTATCAGATAGGGTGTTAACACCATGTCATGCAACATCCATAACTATTAATTAAGACAGTGAATATATAATCACATCCAAGTGCAACAGAAGTCCATATCATCAGCAGGTTATAGAACCAGGCTCTGGATTTTGTAATCCCAACAACCAAATTCCTTTGCTCTGTTTCATTCCTGTACAGCAAATGTGTCACAGAGCATGAAGCAACAAGTTTTTGATGTATGTTCCATCACTGTCTTCACAATCCTCTCATCATGTGCTAAGAACAGGTGCACGGCAAAAAGCAACAATCTTTTTTTGGTTTTAGTGTTTGCCTGGCCTAGATGGATGGGCAGGTGATATGATCAGTGAACTAATCATGCTGTTCTGAGAATGTTACTATTAACATAACACACTATAATGTTACAGGCAGTCTTACCTGCCCTCCTGGATAAGTTTAATTCTGACATTTTGTTAGTAAACCCAAAGCTGTCTTTCTCAGATTTCTGCAAGTTCCACAAATATGAGTGGCAAATTTGAGCATAATTCTGTAGTAGGAATTGTCTACTTGAATTACTTTTTTTCAATGTTATACTACATGTAATACTAAAATTTGATATTGAGAAACTGCAATTAATTTAATTATATTCAATAAAAGTAGATTTAATACTAAATTTCTGGTGTATATTTTCCATTATGACATGCTTGCTCTTTGGGAACAATGGTCTGTGGTCCTTATATACTGAATTTCTAGAGTAAGTGTGTTTTCATGAAAGACATAGAGAAAATACCTCCCTGTGTATCCTTATATTTTCTATATTGGTACCAGTATTTTGAAGATGAAGAGTACAGGTTATTGAATGGATTTGCTTATCTACTTTTCTAAGTGTGCCCATGTGAACACATATAGAAGAGCTGGTGTGATTTTGGTACCCCTGAGAGGAGATAAAAAGATGCAGTCTTTGAAGACATTGGTACCATCACACAAGAGATCTGTCTAAAAATACTGTACAGATCATCTCTAGAAAAGAGAAGGAAGTCAGGTTATTTTCTCACTGCTGACCATTTTCTGCTTTTTCCATGCCTGTGTTCCCTTGCTGCTAACAGGATTATTCACACAAGGAACACAATAGCACTTTAGCCTTAAGCAGTTGGCCTCCACACTGGTACACAAGTGAGCATGTCAGCTGGAGCTTGCTGTGATGCAGAGAACAAACTAACCAAGAACTGGACTGTTACAAGTCATAGATAACTGGAATTTATTTTAATCATTTCTGTCACAGGAAAGAATTTCGAAATGTGTTATGTCAAAACATCCCAAGAAGTGACATGTAATCCAAGGCACATGTTTTATTCTTGGTTACATTTGCAAATTGAATCTCGGTACTTTCAAGGCATTTTGAATTTAAAGTAATATTGTTAAATGCCTGTGTTCTTGATACTTAACTAAAGCAGTGACACAGGAATATTCAATAAAGGACTTCAGTACAATAATTCATTTATTCACTGAATACCTTGTCTTAACAACTGACAACTTTTACAGATCTGATCCCTCTCCAGAGATTTAGTCATTCTCCAACATGCAATAGCAAGAGATGTGGAGATGATAAAAAAATATAGTACTTTTCATATTCAAATAAATATCCACAATAGAAAACAGGTGCTTTTCACCAGCTACATCACAAGACCTTTCAGTATTTTCTCTCTGCTTATCAACTCTTTATTTCTTTAAAAGCCTATGACACTCAATGTCTTTACAATGTCAAGTCCTGGTAAACTTTACAGGGAAACAAATCCCATACATTTATCTTTCTACACCTACAATGGTGTTTCTCACATTGATTCAGCCTGAATGTCTCTGTTATGCTAGGTGGTCTCAGCAATTTCCAGCATTTCATACTTCAAGGCAAACTTGTTTGTAATTTTGTCAATTTCTAAGGCCAGTATTTCTGCACTTGAAGAGTAGCTTGAATTTAAGGGGCAGTGCATCACTTCCTCTCTGTTATTGTAACAATCCAGCAGGAAAATTCTTGATTCAAATGATGGACACAGAATATGGAATAGCTGCTATTTCTCAAACATATATATCCTCTATAAATTTGTGCTCTGCCCATGACATTTTTCCACTAAAGACAGATGTACTTAGAAGAAAAATTTCCATGTGAATGGCAAGACATTTTGCAATCATTGTGTGAATGAAAAGGGGAAATTACAATTACCAGTTTTAGACTATTTTATTTATAACAAGAACTAGATGTTTCTAGTATTAATTAAACTCTGTTTAGATTATGAGAACAGTGAGATCTTGCCCAAGATAAATTCATTTTATGTCATTTGTACCTGTAGTTTGGATTTAATAGACCAAAATGAAGATATGTATGGAAAAAGGTATATGATAAAAAAGTGCATGCAAACCAGTGATGTGAATAGTATGAAAGAAAGAAGAAAAGCCAAAGAAGGAAAAATAATGGTCTGGTCAGATATTGCAGAAGTTTCTACTCACCTGTGATAGAAAGAGGTGCTAGCAAAGCTGGTCTTTGTTGAATTCTACATTAATACAGGAATTCTACAACACTTCATCTCTTGAACAACATATAGGTTTGCACCTCCGAGAGTACGGATCTATGCCTGGCCATCACTTACGTGGTGCGCTTCAACAGAAAGAATTTCTCGTGTTGCCGCTTACTATGAAATTTTGTTTACAAAGATAAGCATCACTTTAAAAGGTGATAAAGACACAATGAGCAGAAGCCAAACTTTTCAATTGCTAACCCATTCTATAATGTACATAAAGTATACTTAAAAAGCAGGAATGCCAGTTATGTTTGCAAGTGGCTTCAGATTAACAAGGGCAGATATAATCCAAAGTACTGCTTAAAGGTCAGTGAAAGGTTTAAAGGTTAAACCCTGCTCCATTTTTTTTTCACTTTGGACTCCAAGGGTTTCAAAAACAAAGGCCATTTCTACTCTCAGCTACACTAGTGTGAATTTAATATTCACAAGTGCTTGGTCTTAGTTGGATTGGTGTGGATTTACAGCAGAAGACTTCCATCTCTGGCCCTATACTGCTGCTTTGCTGCTTTGTTGAAAGAACAGGCTTTGTTCAGCTGCCACTTTCACCAAAGAAAAACAGATATAGCTATATCTATGTCATCTAACTATCTTTGTGAAAATTTGTCCATGGATTTTTCAGAGCAGAGAAGCTACACAAAATACTCTAAATACACTGTAGATGTTGAAAATACATATAATTGGGAAAGGTGAATTTTCATGTTAAACAACCTTTTCTGACGTTCTTTATCTAGAAGCAAGAATAACACGCTTCCATCAGCAGTTCTATGGCATTTTGAATGTGGTGAAAACATTGGATTATATTTTACTGTTTGTTAGCAATAAAATCATCATATCCTTAATTCTATAATAACTTAACAGGAGCTATACTGCTGAAAAGAAGAATGTCTTATCTCAAATGAGGTTTCCAACTAAGATAATCTGAGGAAATGTATAACAACTGTGATCCTAGAAAGACTTGTTTTTCTACTAAATAGAAGTAATAAAACCGTACTACTTAACAAAATCTTTAAAAAATGTCGGCCAATATACAAGAATATTTACATCTTTTCTTCCTCGAGAAATACTTCCAGCCTCTCCCTTTGTTTCCACACTTCCTCACATTCCCTGAGGACAGAAAATCTTCCAGGGCCTGGAAGGTTCAGGGTCAGTCCTGAAACAAATTGCAGACATGATACACTTGAGCTCAGCGGCACTGCCTTCACCTGCTCTCTGCCAGCCACGCCACCCACCAAAAGTCCATCCACAAATATTCTCTCCTGGCTAGGTCTGTAAGCAGTCATACTGGAGAAAGTTGCTTCAAGAAAATGTGGAGAGTTTGGTGATCAATATATAGAAAGTTTACAAACCACGTTCTACAAATTCCCTTTGGGCATCTTCCCACAATGTTATCCAGAGAGTAGCTGGGTCAACAGCAGCAAGGAGCCTCACAGGATCCCTTAACTCCCTCTTGGTCCTGCAGGCTCTTTGTGTTTCCCTGTTCTGCTCCTGTGCCCTCAAGGTCATTCTTCCATTTTATATCCCACTTCTGTGATGTCTCTGCAAGTGTCCTCTCAGAATCTCCACTGCTCCCAAAGCTCCTGTTCCCGTTCATACCACGCTGTCCTGCCACCTGCCCATGCCTGCACAATACCATTCCGTGGGCAGCTCTCACCCCAAGGTTCCCTGCTTGATTTCTAAACCAGACAGCACTATGGATAGGCTTCTTATCAAGTAATATTTTAAAGCCATTTTTCTCTTTTGAAGCTCTCTGAAGGAACTAGACAAGATTTAAGTCATCATCTCATGCAGAAGGAAAGATGAAATGTTGCATGAGAGACAAAAAAGAGAAATGGCAGCCTTTTTGTAATGCATCCAAAAATACAGTACGGTTTTGGGAATTGCAGCTGGTTTTATGACCCATCTGACAACTCATGGCTTGAAAATCTGCAGGATGTTTCCTTCCCTTATCACATACCTGTAAAAGCACTTCCAGCAAGAAGTATTGCCAGTGTGACCTTGTGGGGTTTTTTTCCCTTTTCAGCCATTGTAAACAGTCACACAAATAAATTCAATTGCTTGGATATGGATAGAAAATAGATCCACAAGAATGACAATTTGGGCAATGTATACTCATTTCAAAAGTCAAGAAAATATTGACAGAAAACACTTCTGCATTTTCCACTGGAATTACTGAATATATTTGATTAAACATATAAACTTCACTTTGGTATTCAAGTTCACCAAGCATGTTTGGAATAACAATTATTCTATTAACATACTGACATGATCTAGTCAAACAAAATTAAATGTGTTTTGGGGTAATAAGATGTAAAGCCTTATTTAAGTATTGCTGCTTTTTTAAAACAATGGAGAGACAGTGATATCTGCAGAATCAAAACAATATTTCCACAAAAACTGTAAATTAAAATCATTAACCTAAGCCTTGACATAAGCATCTTTTTCCTCAGGGGCATGGACCAGCTGTCCTCAAAGAGAAATTTTAGTTTCAGAAAGCTCCTAAGAAAAATAAATAAAATACAATGGTATACTATTTATAATATACAACAAGTAATCTCTAATTCTGTTCCTAATCAGTGTAAGGCCAGAACAAAAATGAAATTGATTTAAAATTTAAAATTCTTATAGTCTTAGAGTTTAGGGAAGCATCTGAAAAAGTTTAATTTTAAGTAAGGCATCACATTCTAGCCATGACATTGGCTTAACCACCTATACAGGCTCAGGTGCACCATCTTATGCTAGATTTTCCAAACTGCAAAATTCTAATATTTCTTACCTTGTTCAGAGCAGCTGACAGACTTTAGTTAATTAGAACAATACTTGATTTTCTTTGTCCTCTTGCCTATTCTGGTGCAATAAGGTCTGGATTTTAAGCATTATGCTATTATACATCTTTGTTATCTGTTACCTCGAAGTTTTTGATGCTGCCATATATATGTACATGACGCTTTGTAAACAGCAAGGTTCAAAACTGCTGAGCTTGTGAACCCAAGCATTAACCTCTGTGCAAGAATAATCTAGTTAATGAAAAGATGACCAGGGAAAGCTAAGTCTGTCTGTAAGCTCAGGATGTGAGAGGTAGCATGGGCTGTGGCTGGCACTAAGAAGACCCAAAACCGCCACTGACCCATTGCGTGATTCTGAGGAAGCCATTTCACCTTTCTGTTGTGCTTTTCTTCTCAGCCTTCATCTCTCCAACCTGCCAGCCCTTCACAGCAAGATCTGTCTCTTATGATATATCTCACAGCAGGAGCTCAGCTGGGGCTTCCAAATTAGAGCTGATTGGGAATTTTGCAATGAAATGAATTTTCATTAGAAAGTGCAGCTCAGTTTCAGCGCAGTTCTGCAGTGCAGTTGGGGGGATGCTCACCCAGTATACGAGGGAGAAAAAATTCAGATAATGACTCTGAAGAATGCTTTGTTATAGGAAGTAGATCACCTCCAGGAGAAACTGTGGCATGCACCTTGCCCAAGGATAACTATCAGGCTGTGGGTGAATTGACACAGTCCTCTGCAGTTAGAGAGACAGCAGGTCAGGAATTTGAACCCGAGTGTGCATGAGGAGATCACATGTTCTCTTGGTGGGACCTGTGCTTCTTTGTTTGTATTAAAAACAAACCTTCTAAAAGCAAACCTTATGTTTGCTGCAAGGAGGCACTGGAGCATCGCTGGAAGACTGGGAAGTTTCATGGGTAGATTTACTTGGCCTAACTTGGTTCTGCTCTGAACCCTGCCTGCTGTTAACAGTGAAATCAGATGTATTTTGAGTTTTAAAATATCCACAGTCTAAAGGAGACAAACAACTTCAGAATAAATCATGATCAAATATCTGAGGACCCTTAACAACAAAGAGAAAGAGAACTTATTTTTAAAATAATTCCAACGAGAAGCAGGAAGACCTTCTGGTAACTAGAGAAAAAGAAACAAGTTGTCTCCAGAATGAGGAAGGAGACTACAGCAGGTAGGTGTGGTCAAAGGGAATAATCAGATCAGTAATCCAAAAGGAATAATAAGTTTAAAAAAATCAGTAAAGAAAACAGGACATTCAAGCACAGAATTAGAAGGAAAGTGATATGGGACTCTAGTAAGTTTTGATGTGATCTAACGAGAGAAGTAAAATAACCAGGAACTTGCAGAAGTAATATCACTACATCACTACCATTTTTAGAACATTTCCTTAGAAGCTTCTGAGTATTAATTCTGATGAAACACACGAAAGGGAAAAATACTTGAGGAATATTGGTTCTTGCAAAAAACATTCTGTTGTTACAAATCTGATCTCCACTATGCACCAGTACAAGTTGCTACCTGCATAGAACATTGCAGCATTACCAAAATGGCAGTGCTGAAGGGAACTGCCATTCCCAGGGAATTTTCTCTGTTTTCTAGCCCCACTTCAGCTCCTCTTACTGTCTGCTGACATAAAATACCCTGTGTGTGTAATCCAGAGAGCAGCTGAGTCATGTTCAATTCACATGGTCACTTGGAGCTGAGTATGACTGCATTACCCATGTGACATCTCCAGAGAATATGCAAAATGTCATTTGCTGAGATGGCAACTCTGTAAACTTGTCTCCAGGGGACATTTTGTACAAAAGTTAAGAATATTGGGAGGACCATATCTCTTAAGCTACAGATTTGTACTGGGCCACGCACTGTTCTGTCTCCAGCTTCTATCAAAAGCCAATCCAGTGTGCATGGCTGTGGAGCTGGGATGGGGATTCAGTCAGGACAGTCTGCTGCATGGTGTTGGCATTGCCACTGTGCTCACCTTCCAGGAGAATTAAGGCCTTAAATATAAACTCACTTTGAGAGTTTCCATTCTCTAATTGTTCAATTTAGACTCATCCAGAACAAATAATTTTTCCAACTTGCAGAATGATATTTCTGGAGAATATAGGGAGAAACAAGCCCAACCCTGGAGGCAAGCTCAATGACAATATTGCATTGATAGTACAGATTGCTAACAAACTTCTTGATTAGACCCCTTCACGATGAAGGCGATAACTGTTCCAGTGCAGAGTGATGACCTAGGTTATTTCCTCAGCAACAAATAAAAAAACCTGTGTTCTTTTAAATTATATTGCTAAAAATGCCAACAGAGTATGGAGGTTTTTTTGGGGGGAAAAAAATGTTTGGCTTTGAACGTTCTGCTACAAAAATGCAAATTAAAATGAGAAAAATTTGAGAAAAACAAGAACTAACCTGTGAGTGAGAGTTAAAAAAACATACAGATGAATTCAGAGATGCAGTCCTGTGATGGGAAAATATCCAGGGTAATAAATGTTTGCAGAAGAAAGTTCTGTGGATTTTCAGGCAGGGGAATAGCAGTGGTTACCTCCTGCTGAAATATCATAGCCGCAATGAAGTGGCAAAGATGACAACTGACATGTCAGAGACACATAAATCTATCCTTACAGGACTGACAACTTGGTCTGATTGCTCTCCAAAGATAACTTTATAACTTGCTGAAGTGTGACTTAAGGATGCCCTGGAGCAGCACTAACCTGTGTACCTTTCTTGTGGGTAACTTTTTATAAGCTATAGCTTTAGTTAATAGCTTATGCAATTTTTCATTTGACCTACGGGTGTCCCATGTGGGTGGGATTTTCAAAAACACTCAGGCCCAAATCTACAAAGGGATTTACACAGAGATGATTGCACCCATAATATGTATTAGGGAGCAAAGCAGAAACTTGGCCTCAATTTAGCCTGTAATCTAGCAAGGATACAGGAGAGGGTCTGCAACACCCCAAATGTTCACGAGGAAATCTACCCATGCTTATAGGTGTGAAATTGCTCTGGACAGTGGTCATGCCTTAGCTCTGCTCCTACTAAAATTGAGTAAAACTGGGCATCAGGCAAGTGCTTTTGAAAAAGCCAGTATGAATAATTTCTTTTCCTCACTGTAACTTCAGTGCTTTCTGAAACACCTTTTAGAAAGAAGTACTTGAATTTTATTGTCAGGTAGACCACTTCAGTAGGAACAATGTGTGTGGTTTTTATTTCAGTGTTTTGTTTTTCAAGTGAACTATTGAACACACACAAACACACAAGAATAAAAAGGATGATAAAAAGGACAATAATACAATATCCAGTTTGGTCCCAGTGATGTTGGCTGTGCTTAATCTGAAGCTGTTGATAGTCTCTGCATGCAACTTGAGATCTTTGAGTACGTCCTCCCTTTTGATGCTGGCAAAGAGCAGGGGTAGCATCTTCATATATGACAAACACTAGCAGAAATTTTGTCCTCCATGGGAAACAAGCCACAAGCAGCAGTGTGTCTTATGAATAAGCCCTTAGGGAAGCTGTTTTGTTTCTTTTTTTCCACCATCTTTTCACAAAGCCAAACCATCCCCCGTGGCATTTGGACACACAGAAGACAGTTGCATTTGAAAGACCATAAGCAGTCAAACTAAATAAATAGATGTGAAAAGCTGAATCCCTTGCAATGCCATGCTGAAAAAGAATAACTGGCAAGTTATGCATGAAGGCTCAATGCTGGTCTGCTTCCTCAGGCCCAGAGAGTTTTTGGTGAATGTCTCTGAAGAAGTGCAAAGAGCAGGTTGATGTGGCCTCATGCCTGTGGGGCAGGCAGAGGTGTTCCTGAAGGATGGTGCAGCCCCAGAACACTGCAAGCAAAACTCTCAGAGCCACGTTCAGACCCCAGTCAGTGGCAGAATTTACACTCCTCTGAATGGGGAGAAAGTGCCTTTGAAGCAGTAGAAAACCCCAAGGCTCTCTAGAGCTCCTGGGACGCTTGACCACAGTGGTGGCAGAACATAACTCATCTGGCTTTCACAAGGACAGTAGTAAATGCAGTAAACTGAACTCAGGGTAATCTGAGGGCTGCAGAGTGAACTGGAGAAAAGTCTTTTTTTGTCCTCTAGGAGCAGTGTAAGGGGAAGACCTATAAAGTTTAGAATTTCTAGATCCAAGCAGAGAGCTTCTACTGGCTTCCAGGAGAGTGTCAACTGCAGATAATTAGCCAAGGGCTTAAAAGCATAATAGGGCTTCATTTCAAAAGCATTTTAAGTTTCTTTTTCATCCCTTCAGGACAAGCAAAGCATGGTAATACTGTTAGCTGTTTTAGTAGTATGGTCTAAGAATATAATAAAAATGCTGGAAAAGGCAGTATTTTCTCTTAGACCAGTTGTTTTAACTGGGGGGGAAAAACTTTCAGACAAATATCCTCCTTTGTATACGAAAAACTTACTTAGATGTTGCTTTCAGCTATTCTACTAGAAGATGTTTCTTTCCCTTAAACTTTTCCTTGAAAACAAAGTGAGGTCTAAACCCTGTTTTAGAGGAAGATACTGGGTGATCTATGTCTACACAGTAAATAAACACTAAAAGTGTTAATTGGGAAAGCTGATGGACTCATAACACTTCCTAAGACTGACATGATTTTAAAGTTAGTCACAAAAGATATTTTTCCCCACTGAGCATATTTTGTAGGCATAGGGATTTAGAGACACATCCTTGCAGGAAGTCATCATGGATTATGTGAACACTTGAGTCCTAAGAGTGAAATATGGACCCTCTGGAACTGGCATAAGAGTGCACAGGCCTTGTGATAGCATGTTTGCAATAAAGTGGAAGTTGGTGTAGGGAATGGGAGAAGAGGAAGGTAGATTTTACTCTAAAACACTTCCACCCTGGCTTCTTTTCAAAAGCCAAGTATTTTATGCTGCTTGTCACTTCAAGATTTACAACATCTTGTCCTCACTGGTAAAAAAATACCAGTTAAATGCAAGTAATAGAAAAATCACATAAAAATAATTTCAGCTACTTTCTACTTCCTGGCATGATCTAAAGAGGTGCAGTTGTTCCTCAATGCCAAATATGCCCTCTTTGTCAGATAAATTACACCATTCACCATTTGCTGCAAAACAAACGTTCTTGTTGGTTCCAGCATTTAGTTCCTTTTGTGCTTTCTAGCTCTTCCATGAGAGGAAATCTGGGCACAATGTTTTATGATCACAGAACAGGGAAGTATGTTTCTTTTTAAAGAAAAGAACTAAGATGTTTCTTTTAAGTATTCATTGCAAAGGCAGAGAAAACTAAGGAAAAGTGACACCCAAGTACCATCTGCAGTCAGATTTAGAGTGAATGTTCTCAAAAACTGTTTTGTCTCACACTAACATGTTCTGGACTTGAGAATTTTGTCCAAAAAGTTGATCAAGTACTGCTGAAAAAGGAATAGAAACCTAAAGCACGATAGTCTTCCAGATCCCTGAGTCAGGGCAGGTACATTGTAGTTCTAAGGCTGCTTTAAAATCTAAGTCAGCCTCCCTTGACCTATTTTGGTACCTAAACTAAAAGAGGATAGTAACACTAGGTCCTCTCACCTGTGGAGAGGCTGTTAATTTTAAAAATAATTTAAAATTTTAAGGACAACACTATGACAAGTGTCAGAATCTCTGCTGATTGTGCTCATCATAATCAAAATCTTATCTGATAAACATACTCATTTCAATATTTATCACGGCCTTATAGACATCCATCTGATCTGTAGTCCACAGAGGTCAGGTTAGGAAGTGGTGAATTAAAAAACAGTGAAATCCATAGCACAAGAGGAATTAATGGGTTATGAGTATGTGTAGTTTCAGATGATTTACCTTACTCAATTAGGCCAGTTGCTGTCTGTGATAATGGTCAGCAGTGCACACCTCAGGAAAGAAAGCATTCTAAAGTTCTAAAAACACTGTTTCTTTTTTACAATTATTTTACAGTCTTTACAATATTTTTTGAAAAAAAAAAATCTGTTTATTTCCAGTGAGTGTTCGTTTTAATCAGAGGTGCCACAAGAGACTCTTTCTTATAGCATTTCATTACTTTGGCCAGCCTGGAGGGTTTCCATTGGTGCCCCCAGATGTAGGAGCAGTATAAGCATATCCAGTGCTACAGTGATAAGCAAATTCTTTGAAATAACCTAGATCTCAGCATGTGTGCATATTCATGCATAAGCAGTAAGGCACATCCAGCATCAACCTGCACAGAGCACATCAGGTAACACAGCACAAGTGCAGAAAGCAGGTATAAAACGAGCCTTGATCAAACAGTTTCTACTTCATTTATTTTTGCCCTGCTCTAACTGGTGTAACTTGTAATTAGTCTCTGCCAGCAGTGCTGTGGTACCAAAGAATGGTGGATTAGGGAGAAACTCTAGAATTTCTCCATAACTTGACAAGTTATAACCTGAAAAGCTACACTTAGTCCATTAAAGATTTTTCACAGTGACATTTTAGTGCAGCTAGGGAAATATGCCACTGTGCCATTTATCATTTTCAGGCCATGGACAGTGGAAAGGAGGTTGCTATGAGGAACAAAATAAAATAGATTACACGTATAGAAGTGAGGTGAAGAATACTGATAAATATACACTACTGAATGTCAGCAAATGTCACTTGAGAAGCCATTTGCAGCTACCAGAACAGCCCTGCAAACCAGCAAAAGTAGCAAAACCAGGCAAAACAAGTTGGGTGTACTCACTTCCACATGAATAAGCAATAAACCTCTCTGAAGTTACACCAGAAAGTTGTTAAACTTGATAGATGAATCTTTTCCAAATTGTTCTGTCACATGCTGTATGTGGCTACAAAGGACTCTGGATGGTTTAAAGTGAGAAAGAGAAAGCATTGCTGAGAATGCAACAACTGAAGCATTTTCCTTCAAACATTTGTATTCTGCTTTGTATTTAAGGGACAGTATGAACAAAGAAGTGATTCATCAGACCACTTTTTCTTCCATTGGGCTGCTCTTTTTTTCTTTTTTTTTTTGTCCAAACTTCACTGTCAGAACTGTTGCATTACTACCATTTCTCCTTTAAATACATTTGCCACTCTAGCAACAGGACTTAGAGTTAAATCAGTTTGGGTTTGGTCGGCAGCAACATTGCAAATTAAAGCTTTTCTGCCAAAAAACTTCTAGCAGTAGCTATCTAGCTTGCCATCTAAGTGTAAGTGAAAGACCTGTAAGACATCTATCTTTGCAGCAGCATCTGAGTTGTAGATCTATGGATCAGTTCTGTTTTGGGTTATAGACGTGCTAGAAAAGCCCTCCTTGTGAAAGTTACAGCACTTGAGAGACAATATAAAGATTCCTTCAGAGTTATTTGGATCTGTGCTGTCTGCAGTCTCTTAAACCACTGCTCTTCCTTGATAATAAACTGAAGATCTTTGACTCAAAAAAAAATCTCCCAGGAAAAAATAGGGATTCTTAAAACTTCAGAAACCCTGTATGCTTTTATACTTAATTTTCCATGAGATTCTTCCTTGCAGATTCTAATTTATCTTAGCAAAATCAGAGACAGCCTGCATCATTTTGATTTCATGAGACTGTTATCCCCAGACATCACACTCATGCAAATTTCAGATCAGTTTTGTTTTCATTAGTGAAAAGCAGCAATGTGGATCACATAAATGAGGTCACACAGGAACTCTTTTATTCAAAATATTTCATACATGCTAAGATATGCTGTTTGTAGAACTATTTCAGTCAAACTTCTCACCATATGTTCATGTAAAAGCTATAAACAACCAGCCCTACAATGGCATCCTAAAGCCAAGGAGTTTAAATCTTTGAAGAGAACAAATTTCTTGTACTCACAAATCCTGTAGATGGAGTATGGGCAAATCTTCTTTTCTTGGACAGGATGTTTATACAATGAATTTTCTTTGTACTAGTCTTCACTCTATTCTTGCAAAATCAAAATCAAAAGTGATCCTTATTAGTCAAGCCAAACACTTTATTAAATTAAGTGTAAAGCCTGGTTTAGAAATTAACAATGAAAATTGGAAAACAAAGATTAAACAGATGGGTTGAACTTTCCTGAACCGCTCTCCACCCGTCTCCCCCCGATTCTTTGAAAACTGAAATAATCTTTGAGGCAAAACAGGCATTTGACAGCATCTGTCATACAGAAGTTCTGTAGATGTTGTGCTGCTTCTTTGGTCTTGTTTTGAATCTCTCTGTCAATTTGAATACACGCAACAGAGTCTCTAGGAGTGATGCTAGCTCACAAGCTGAAAAGACAAGGACCGTGTGGGATGCAGCAAAAGGGAAAAGATCTGTCAGTTTGTTACCTCATCATGAATATCAGTGTCCGCAAAACTTCTCTTTTTACACAAAAGTGTACAGTTTGGTGAAAAGCACAAGTAAGCTTATTTATAATTTGTAGTTGAAATTTAATAAGCTACATAATAATATGCCTAACTGTTTTTCAGAAATTCTGAGGGGTAGTATATTTCCACACACTTGTCTTTAAAAGAGACAAAAATACAATTTCCTAAAGGGTATTTGAAAAGTAGAAATGCTTGGCCTAGAGATTTTAAATAAATTCTTAAACAAATAGGCAGCACATGAATAAATATGCTGATTTTGTGACAAGCACTGAAAAGAAACTTCTGGTTAGCAGCCTGCTTAACCTCCTGAATGGTTTAGTCCTTCCTTCCTCCATCCTAAGCATGAAAGCTGCTATCCGCACCCCAGACTTGACCTAAACTACTGAATGTGGTAGAGAAGTGCCCACTGATTCTGGATCAGGCCTGGCAGCCTCCAGGCTTGGCCCTGTAGGCCTGAATCAGCCCGAAGCCAACCTGTGCTTCCCCATGGCCAGAAGTCCTTCCGATGCAGATGTTAAGGTATGTGCAAAATATTTGAACTGATTGATCAGACAGCCCTGGTCCTTTGACAAAGTATAAATTTTGCCTTAATAAAACAACATAGGCTTTGCTTTGGTACAGATGGTAATAATGAAGAATCACAGTTTCTGTTATCAGGTTTTTTGATACATTTGTGTGAGTAAAAGGAACATATAATTCTAAAGGGCAGGGGAAGAAGATTGTAAGTTTTTGCCCTTTTTTATTTTAATGGCTAAACATTGTAATGCTAGCTAAACACAAATTCTTGTCTGTTAATAGGTTCCTCTAGTTTGTAATAAATAGGAATGCTAATGACTAAAATTTGGTATTTGGTATGCATTAGCTTTTGTAAGTCTTTTCTTTACAGGCTTCATTGACATTCAATATGGCAAGCTTCCTTTGAAACATATTTATAAAATAACTACAGTATAATTAAACCAACAAAGCCATCTTTTAAGTAAGCTTAATAGCTCAGATTTTCAGTCTGTAAATTTTTTATTTTAAGGAGAAAAAATAGTTACACTCTATTCTACTCTATATTTCATTTTGCATATAATATTTTCTTTCTGTTTGCAATCTGTGCATATCTAATTCTTGACAACTGTGATTATTAATAAATGTGCATGAAAAACATGCTTCAGAGATTCTTCCACAAGAATATTTTTTTGTTAATGAGAACTAAAACATATCTTGACAAAGACAATATAGGTAATACATATGTGTATATATACATATTTCAGTAGCTAATGGTGGTGTAGTTAATACAGAAAAATGGATTAATAGATGTGGCAGGTAATACTCGAAGTGGATGCTGTCTGATAAATGTAACTAAAAATATTTTAATTATATGAAAGCAATAGGTAAATAAAAGCAATTATATTTAATTTAGCTTTCAGCTTGTGAGCATTTTCTGTAAGCTTTAATAGAGGAGATAGCCTGTGCAGAAGGCTAATGGTATAGCCACTGCTAACATTACTCATTACGGTTTCTAAGCAGTACTAATTCTGAGGTATTTCTCCGGAAGACTGCAATCTTCTTCATAAGGGTACTTGGAGCCTGATAAGTCTAATTCATAATAATATCTACCTCATTCAGAAAATTAAAGTTTACAGAATCCTCAGCAGTTTGAAAATCTTTATACTATTTAGAACCATGATCGTGTTTACTTAAGGACAAGGTAAAAAGTGATAACTCACATTATAATAAGTAAAGTGGAACCTCATGACTGTTTCTTAAACACTGTCCTCTACAGGCACAATAATATTGAGACCCCATTTACGGTATGATGAATAAAAACAGTTGACATCATTGTTATAACCTTTATTTAAAACTGTTACCAAGGTTACTAATTACCACCACTGTGTGCAACAGGTCCCTCTGAAGCAGTATCTACAGATGAACTGTAATGTGTAGGGCTATAATAAAAGGCATAAGGGATTATGCACAGGCAAAAATGCTGAAAATCTCACAAACACATCTACATTATACGGTGCATCACTTTGCAAACCTCCGCTTTCGATGCTGAAACACACAAAGCGGCTTTTTGTTTAATTCGAGCATTTAGAGAGATGTTAACTGTGCCCTGAAGCGGCTTCACAAATGTCGGGGAGCAGAGGGGATAGGGTCTACAGTGACCAACAAAACCTGCTGCTGCTGCTGCTGGAAATGTTCTCACCTCTCCCCCACTCTCGGCGGGGCACGGGGTACACGGGGAAAGCTGCCTGCCTTGTGTTGGTGCAGGCAGGGAGCAGGGAGCTGGCGGGGCACGGCCGCAGCCCCGGGCCCGCACCGCCTCCAGCGGGGAGCTGGCCCGGCGTGACGGGCTGGCTGAAGGAAAGCGGGGCGGCAGGTGACATCCCGCTCGCCCCCCACCCCGCTAAGTCACACCACCCCGCCCTCAACTTAATGACACAAATCCGGGCTCTTAAAGTCTTTGCGACCGATCGTACTCGCTCATTTATAAATAATGATCTCCATATAGATGCATAACAACAACATACCAGAAGTGTTTGGGGAGAAATCCGATTAAAGTCTATAGCTTTTTTCCCCCTCTCTCCCGGAGCAAAAGTCTTGCCACAGGTCAGCTGCCGCGGCCGGCCCAGAGTGCGGGGTTAAAGGGAAGAAAAGGCTCCGGGAGAGCCGCTGCCCCCGGCGGGGCTGTCCCGGCCGCTCCCCGGCCACGGACGGACGGAGGGACGGACGGAGGGAAGGAGGCTCGGCCGGGCATTTTGGGGGGAGGGAGCTGCCGACTTGGCTCGAGCATGAACTCTGCTCCCGGGACCGATTTCCCCCCGGCGCCAGCATCCCCGGGCGGGGGCGTGGGGCCGCCCCCTCCGCCCGGACCGGCCCGGCCTGGGGTGGCGGTGACGCAGGACCGTGCTTTCCTTTCCTCTTTCGGGCGATTTAGGGGAACTAGAAAAACAAACATCGGGCCGTTTCATGAAACGGTGGAGAAAACTCCGAAGGGAATGAGAGCGGGGCACATCCTTTTAGAGGAAGGACAAGGGTTCTCTGAGGAGGGAAAACAAAAGATGACAGTGGTGGCTGTAACCCCACCATGAACCAGGGACCTTCTGGCCATGCTCGGAGAGCTAACCTCCCCGGACTTCCCATTACCTCTCCATGACACTTCACTAATGCTCACACAATGGCCAACTGAGCAGTTTAAGTAAAGATATTTTAACCTGAACTAAACATTGTCTCCAGACAATAGGATGCAAAGCAACATCTGGTACCACACATAAACAATGCTGTGCAACAGCATATGCTCGACGTCTGGAAGTTTATGTCAACGCTAAGCAGTCGAGGAGGCTGTCGCTGCTCGGCATGAAATCTTAATAAATGGCTGTTTGCTGCGCTTCCGAGATGAGCATCTAGGATCCTTCCTCTCAGGGCGTCCTCTTCGGGTTGAGATTGCCCGGCAAGACATCTTCGGACCCCATCCGCGCCTCTTCCCGCCCGCTCCAGAAGCGACCACCAGTGAGAAATGCCGCGGGGACAGCCCGTGGACCGGCCTAGGGACAGCACCGGGTTAGCCTTTCCCCGCTGTGGCTCCGGCTCGGCCGCCGGCGCCGGTGGAAGCGGCGGACTCTGAATGGCCAACTTCGGGGAAGCGCTTCTTTAAAGAGGAGGCTCTAGGCTAATGAAACAACGGGAGGTGACTACTGCAAACAGCTGTTCCTCATACATATTTCATTATACAATCAGATAATGCGTCTTACCACCTTCTCAATTATTCACAGATAAACATTTTCAAGACGTTTTGACATCTGTCTTAGGGCCTGCTATTAATTTAGTAATCACTATGGTTAAAAATGCATGGGGACTGCACCTCACAATAACTCGGATTTTTCTTACGGAAAGACTATCGTGAGAGCTCGCCCTAAGCAGCTCATCAGGTCAAGGAGAGCCCCGGGATGGAGGGAGCACAAGATCTTTGCCCTGCAGCCCTGGGGCTGCCGCTCCGGGGGGGCTGCGCCGGCCCCGCACCGTCCCTGTGTGCCCGGGCCGTGCCGAGCCGGGCCCCTCCCGGCTCCCTCCGGAGCTCCCGGGGAGAAGACATGGGTGGAGGAGACCGAGGGGGAAAGAGACGGCACTTCCCTCGTAGGCGAGCCGTAAAAACACACAGAAAAGTCGCGCCTGCCTCTTCCGTCGGGCTCGGGGCACAAGCGCTGCCGCCTCTCTCGGCGGGCGGGGGCGGTGGCGGCTCCTCGGGCCGGCCCGAAGGGGACCCTGCCCCGCCGGGAGAGAGCTCCTCCAGCGGCCTGCCTGCAGCAGGGGACACAGGGACAGCCGTGGCAGCTCCCGCGGCTCCGCTCCCCGCGGAACAAAGCCCGCGGGTCCCCGGCCGGGCAGCGAGATGCGCTCCTCCTTCCTGAGCGTCGGTGAACTTCTGACAGCAAGTTTGTTTCACTGCTGCCGAGCTGGCTGTAAACCCGCAAGGCTCTAGGAAGTTGTAGCCTCCTAAAACTGCCTCTTTTTATCTTCCTTGGCAATTATACCTTTTCTCAAAATAAAGCGCACACCACCCCCAAAACGCACTTGTACACGCGCACTACCAGATGTCACACATGAGCATTAAAGAGGCCAAGTTAAACTCGCAAACGGGAGAATCAAATCTCGACAACTATTTCAGACATTTTATTGATTAAATTAAGCCAACTCAGCGCCTTTCCTCCCTCCCCTTCCCCAGGTTACCTCTTTTTAACCTCAAAATCCACACACAATCGGCGCCTTTCACGACCCCCCACCCTCCCCCCCTTCGCACCCATGCCCAGGTAAGTAGATGGAAACGCTTGCGTACTTCCCGTCCTGCTGCACAAGATCTTGATCACAACTAGTTTCTAGAGCTGCGGTCTCGACAGCGATAAGGGGAATCGTTTTTGCAGAAGGAGCAGGACCCACGCGTGAGCCAGCACAACGAGGGAGAAATGGTGTTTTTAGCCTGGCCAGACTCCTCTCCCTGTCCCGCGGGGACATGGCCACCGCCGCTGCCCGCCAGTTCCCAAAGTTCCCAAAGTGCTGGCCGTCCCCGATCGGTGCATCCCTGTGGGCACCCGGCTGCTGGTGGGTTTGCTCTAAAGCCTCAGCCAGAGTCCCGGCCGTGAATTTCATTTTAATCGCACGGCAAAGTGAAGTGCCAGGACGCAGGACCTGGAAGCGTAAAGGCCTTTCTGCCTCTCAGGTGGTGAAAGGCAGAGAAGGATTTGGGAACAGCCAGAAGAGAGGATGCTCTGTGAAAAGGAAACGAGAACTGTTAGTGCTCCCTTCAAAGTGTTGCCCACACTTGAAGACCTTGCCTTCTCCTGAAAGCTCTGTAAACAGCGAAAGGGTTAGTGGTGAGCTCTGAGCCTCTGGTTCAGATCCACCTGGAACCTATGATTTTAAGAGTCAGAAATGGGGGAAATCGGGCTGTGAATGTGCGGAGGGAAGACCCTTCCACCTCAGCAGTATTCATTATATTTTAATGTGAAGTGCCAAAAGCCCGCTGGAATCTTTGCGCCAGCCGCTCTTGAATTGGTCCTGCGCTCGCTCAGAGCCGGTCTGCGCCGACCTGGCTCTTGACTTCAGCTCTCTAAGTCCTCGTATAGTTTCAACACTGTACTTGCAACTTTGCCCCCGCAGAGCCGTCCTGTTCCCTGTCCCTACCCCAGCCTCAAGATGTCCTTCACCCTATTGATGTGTGCTACAGCCAAACAGGGCAAAAAGACGAGAATTGTATTCGACAGATGCTGCTCACTCGTGAATAACAGGTTCAGCGCATACGGTATCTCTCGCCATTATCCTGTAAGTTAATATCGAGTAGCAATAGCTGTCTAAATATCAAAATCTATTTATAGGGGATGCCGAGCTATGACCTCTCCATCTGACCTTCAGGAACCGCAGGCTGGAAAACAGGGCAAATTAAGAAAGGGAGGGGGGGAAAGGATAAGCCCAGGATTACAATGGAGATTCGTGCGTGGCGGAGCTGGGCTGGGCTGCCTTTGTTCCGAAATCCTGAGAGGACTTGAATCTTTAGGACGGCACCGGCCCCGCGGCCCAGGGGAGGAGCGGCTCTGTCCGGCTTCTCTGTGTCCCTGCCGCGATCGCGGGGTTGTTTCCTCCACTTCTGCAGAGCTACAGAAGTTGTTGTTGTCGGGTTTTGGGTGGGGTTGGTTAGTGGTTTCTTTTTTTTTTTTTTTTCACAAAAAAGGGAAAAAAAAAAAAAAGGCAGGGGAAAAGACAAAAGAGCGCCGTTGACTGAGGAGCAGGTCTCTGTGAGAAGTGAGGGAGCAGAGAGCTCAGCAAAGTGTAGACCCACAGCTTCGGGAATCATTTTGCGCCGGGGGAAAGAGGTGTTGGGGGTATTTTCTGATTTTGAGCCTCATAACCTTCCCAGCACAAACAGGGTGTGAGCGGAGGGAGAGGGCTTAGGGAGTGTTCCCAGTCCCCCCCGGCAAGCAGCAGGATGGGGGAAGCCGGGCGCTCTCGGGCGCTGCCTGGGGCTGCCGGGGGCCCCCGGCAAGGAGGGTGTCGGGGCCTTGGGCAGGGCCCCCGCCACACCCCGTGCTCTCGGGATCGCCCCGCGCACCCCCTTTCCCAGCGGGCGGGGAGGGGGAGGATGCTCCGTGGGGTCCCAGGGCAGGCATCAGTGTTACAAAGCGTATCCCCTCGAGGGTAGTTGGAAAAGGGAGGATAGCAGGGGGGGCTAAGAAGAAAAGAATAATCCCAAACTACTCTCTTTTTTTTTTTTTTTTGTCTTTTTATGGAGCCATCGAGTGCTCGTCCAGTCTGAATTAACAACTGCGTAAAACTAGACTAACTGCGCACCCGCCCTCCCCCCGCCCCAGCCCCGGCTCCCGGCGGTAATATGGCGCCTGCGAGAGAGAGGAGCACTTTTCTCGGTGTTTAGCAGTTGAAATGTGCTCCCTGAAGGTCACACCAGGCGACGCGCCCGTTGGCTGCCGCGCAGGGCCGGGCAGCGCCCGCAGCCCCCGGCCGCCATCCCGCCGGGACAACAGAGCGGCTCGGGCAGCTTCCCTGCAGCCAAATGTGCCCCGGCTGGGCTTTTTCTTCCCCTCTATGTTTCTGTGTCTACCAGGGAATCGTACCCATCTTCCCTCGCTATCTTATTAGAAAATCTTAAAAAATCAAAAACTCTGACCAAAACACCCAACAATCGACCACCTAAACCAAGCCGGTGCTCCGAGGGAGTTATTCCTTGTGTCTGGAAATTAAAAGGCTCAAATCTCCTACGTGACCATGTTGAGACACGGGAGCACTGTTCGCAGCTACTTCAAAGCGCCAGTCCCAGTTGGTTTGGAGGTCGGAGCTACTGTTCTTCAGTGAGAGAAGTGTAGTTCAGGAGGCAAACTCTGTCCCCGGGGGGTGTGCAGGCTCTCTTGCCGCCGTCTAAGTGCACCTACCAAGGGAAAAGAGAGGCAGGGCTGCTCACCGAGCTGCTTAAATGTTCTCTTCTTTCTGCTGCCGGGGGCTAAGCAAGGAGCAAGCTTCTCTAGCTTTCCGAATAAAATTAGGAAGATGATTTTTAAAATCGCTATTCTTGGCATTTGTGTCCCACTTGAGAAAAGTGTCTGGGAAAAAAAAAAAAAAGGTCTCCCAAACTCTTCCCAAGACACTTGGTAATAATCTCCTTTTAAATCTTGGGTCTTGCTACCACATTATTCTCCGTGATATTGCATTCCAAAGAAAATAGACTGGGTATTAGAAGAGGAATCCCTTCTTCCTAATGAATATTTACCCTGAGGTCATTACATCCGTAATGGTCCTTGCTAACTTACCTTGCTCCCCTCTTTCTCTGCTAGAGACTGGGATTTCAATCACAATGCCCTCGATTTTAAAGTGCCGTGTACCATTTAATGGCGGGGTGCAGGAGAGGTTAGAATATTATTGACTTCATGCAATATATAAGATGGATGCATTTAAGACTTTTAACTTTTTGTTGCAATGACATGCTGTATTTTTATGAGATACCTATTATGCAGACAGAACCATTGTGCTGTAGCTGCCTCACAGTTGCTGGATCGTTTCTATCAGATGAAAGATTTTGAATAGTTTTCTTTCAACAATGCATCCTTTTGGTCTTGATACAAAGAACGTAGGCATGGTATACACTTAAACAGCTCTGTCACAGAGCAAGATTAAATAGAGTATATATCGAACCCTGTCTGCAGTATAATACGTACAGGGAACAGAATGGAGCTCCCTCCGCCGCTGAAGGAGCACATTAAGGTCTGATGTCCTGGGAGCATCTTCCAGGTTTCCCTTATCTCAGATATTTCGTTAAGCTGTTAAAAATCTTTACAGACGGGCTTTAAAATCGGCTGCTTCTCGCAGAAAGACCGAATTTGATGACAGAGTCTTTTAACAAAACCTACTGCTGGCGCTCCAGCAAGGGGACAAGTTACACTCCATCCAGTCCCCCACCGCGGCCCCCGCGCCTGTCCCGGGCAGGCGGCTTTTTCCTGCCCTGTCTCGGAGGCGAAAGAGGGGCTCAGCACAGCCCCTGGCGTGCGTGTGCCCACCCCCGTCCCCAGCGGCGGCGGCAGCCCCGGGCCGGGCTGCGGGCAGGCGGTGCCCGAGCCGCCGGGCGCGGGGGGCCGGGGGCGCAGCCCGGGAGGCTCCGCTCCCCCCTCCGGTGCTCGCTCGAGCGACCTGACCAAAGTGCACGTGCTGAGCCCAACTTCCCTCTGCCCAGCTTTGTGCTCTCCGCTGATTGAGTCCCCATATTAAGCTCGAGATCCTTTCTAAGCAACTGCTAAGAAGTCAAGAGCATCCTTGCTTGCTTTCTCTCCGTGGCCTTTCATGCCCTCAATTTGTTATTCTACTGACACTTTTCTTAAAGTTAGCGCCTAGCATTGAAACATTAGCAACAAAAGCCCTGGAAAATCTCTCCCTCCTCACCACTAAATCCTCTAATGGGTTTGTGCGTGTCGAATTTTTATTTGATTTCCAATAATCTCCAGCACTTCAATATTAAACCTACCTCAGCCCAGTACCTCACCTATGGGATATTTTTCAGTGTTGCTTTGGAAAGTAGAGACGCTCAGATTTCCTTCCACGTGCACCCACTAATTTATAAATGAGTGTATACAGCTGTCTTCGTGTATATCTGTGTCTCTGTATCTGCAGTAACGCTTTCATTTTGTGTCAAAATAACACATCCTGTCACTCCACGCCAAAAGTATATTTATCGAATGAAATAGCACCGCAAGCTGCATCTTCTTTATCAAACCTTCATTTCTGTTTTACCCAATTGTTAAATATCTTTTCATTTCTTTTCCTATTTTAAAATATGTATTACAGTAATTGTTACTTGGAGGTCTTTTGTGTATCTATAGCTCCTTTGATTCGTATCTTTTCCTTTCTTTTAATCTTGTTACGCGAAATTATATACACATTTCTCAGGAAATCCTAGGAGCATAACTTGATTAAATAAAAACCTCCTAATCCTCGAGGTTTGTGGCAAATACCAATTTTTAAAGTACACGTTCCTAACCCATGGGTTTTTTGAATGAAGATCCCTAAGTCCTCTTCACTTTATTACACGGATTTGGTGAAATGATTCTTCAGGCTCTCTAATTTAAATAACTTTTAGTGTGAACTAAGAATGAACATTATCCTCTAACCTGAGGTCAAGTGAAGGGTGATTTACATGACAAAGAATAATTCCCATTTTGTCCAATATGAAACAACTTCACCTTCGGCATCATTAAGAAGAGTTTAGCACTTTCAGGGCTTTGGGGGTTGGGTTTTTTTGGTAAATAGTTGGCTATGTATAGCGCAATTTCCCTTTTACAAATCACAATACAAAGGCTGACTTCTTGTGCTCTTGAATTTCGGCATTATTTTTATAGCCTTAAGTAGAGTGAATTTGCACCTGCTGGTATTTAAACTTTAACATATTAGCTGGGGAGGACTTATCAACGCAGAGCACTGCCTCGAAGCAAATTAACAATCTTCATTAAAGTAAAGGGGGGGGGGCGGGGAGGGGGAGAGGAGATGTGACCATTTAAGACGCTGTCCCGGATCTCTCCCATCTATACAGGTTCCAAGTGGATTATTTGGGGTCTTTACAGCAGCAGAATAACCGCTTTACTCCCCCTCCCCCCAACACATATTTGCTTCCAAATTTCTACTTCTCTCCCGGCGCTTTAACCCTCTCGATACCTCCTTACCCTCCGCCTGGAGCCATGCCCTGCCGAGGAAGGTTGCGAAGGGGCAGGGGCAGCTCGACTGCGCTCCCCGTCTCAGCCTCGGCGGCCTCCCGCTCCCACCCCACCTCCCTTTGAGAGCACTTCCCCAAAAAAATCAAGTCGTGCTCTTGGTGGTTTCTTCTCTCTCTCTCATGGTCATTTTGAGCTGAGCTTGCTCCCTCTCCTCTTCTTCCTCACATTCACGTACCCACACGCACGCTTCAGGAGCCCGTGAGGAAGTGATCTTAATCTAAATATCAAACTTACCGTCCGGAGCATCCTGCCTCGGGAAAGTTCTGCTCTCTTAGGTCTCAAAGTTAAAGAAACCACCGTCATCCCTCATTAAGAGCTCAGGTCTCCGGGAGAGGGGCTGCTGGCGGAGGCCACGGGCGGGGAGCTGAGCTCCCCAGCCCTGCCCGCCCGGCGATGCCGGCTCTGTGCCCCGAGGGGACCCAGACCCCCTTCCCGCATGCGGCCCCGGCGCTCCCGGGACGGGGCTCCGGGATTCCTCCCGCGGGCACGGGCGTGCGCACCTAGCCGTGCTCCGAGGGCATCCGCATGCTCCCCGCGGCCGGAGGGGGCCCCGGGCAGCGCACCGGGGGTGGAGGGGTGGCAGTGTGCTTGTTCACAGCTACACCGGGAGAGTGGGAGCATTTCGTGTTTACAACCGGCCCCGGCTCGTATTGGTGAGATGTAGTTCAAGCAGCGCTCCTGTGTGTCGCGGGCTCTTAACTGGAGCTTTGCTCAGTCATTGAGAGCAATAGAAAGTATATGGAAATCAATATATAGACAGTGTGGAGGGCAGATAATGGATTCGAGTCAGTGAGTGTTATAATCTGCATTATGGGCTTCCTATTGTTTAGACTGAGCACAAATTTCCAAAGGGTGAAGTGTTGGGTTTGGGTCCCCCCCCCTCCCCTCCTTCTTCTTCTTTTTGGAGGGCTTTGTGTGTATAGGGGGAGGGGGAGTGTTAAATCCTCCAGCCACAATTATCAGAGTACACCCACTCCCCCCTTCCCGCCCGCCCCATCTGATTTTAAAGGTAGTGCTTTCACGGCGAAGCTAATGACTTTCATTTAATTGAACATGCCCTGATGTAGCGGATTGTTCTCGCAGCCCTACGCCTTTGTTGCTTTTGGGGGGAAATAAAGCTAATCAAACCTTTTGTCACGGCCAAATTCTCCCTCAGGGTCTCCCAAACATTTGTTTGAATAATTCACCTCAAGAATTGAAAATACTAATTGATTTTAAAATGCCAGCCCGGAGGGACGGGGAGNNNCGCGGTGCCCCCGCCGCCGCCGGCCGCGCTCTGCGCCCCGTCCCCTCCCTCGGCCTCCTCTCCCCCTCCCCTCCGCCAAACTGCGCCTGGTCACCTCGCTCCCGGATTCTCCGCTAAAGTGCCGGCGGTGGCAGGGGTGGGCTCCGCCGGGCGGGGAGGGGATCCCGGTCCGGGCGCCTCGGCCCCATTCAGGGAAGAATTTTGATGCGATTCATTAGAAGTAACGAGTTGACATAAGGTAAATCTACATCGAGGGGGCCTTTCTTTGAGTGCATGGGGAAGCTTCATTAACCATCGCTAACAAGGCGTGCAAATGCTCTGATTGGGCAGCTTTCTTGTAACGCCAAGGCCTTAGCAGGATGCCCACCTAATGAGGGTCACTACAAGAGACTGATAAAATATTCAAATTTTCCGTCGCACCAGGAACTTTGTACTAAAGGAGAAAGTTGAGACAACTGTGTGCTTGTTTACCTTGGGAAGGCACACTCGGGGGAGAAGGCATCTGGCTCTGACATCTCCATCTCCCAGAGAAGCCCCGAGCTGGATGGTCGCTCTTTTACGGACGTTTATTTGCTAAATTCGTCAACAGACTTTCCCCCGCCTTCTCTCCTTCTGCCCCATTCTAATTGTGTTTCTCTCGGATGTAATGCGCTGGTTAATAAATAACCTGTCTGCGAAGTTCCACTTCGCTTTTCTTTCCTTTTTTTTTTTTTCTTGAAGATTTATTAAAATCAGCCTGATGGCTTTAATGACACGTCAATCATTTCAAAGTTGCTGCTTGTTGCTAATATGTCAGACTCCGTACACATCACCGCTACTTTCCTCTCCGCAGCGTTTAAAGCCTGTCCCCTCCTCCCCCCGCAATTTGTTTCTTCAAGTTTTCATCGCTAGGTTACGATTTCTAATTAGAGCTAAGTATTTCACTTAATATTTAATTTAGACGCCAAGCACATATATCATACCTAGATCAGTCAATCAAGTGTCCCTTGTTGATAATGCTACATCATTAAGAGTTGTGTTTAATTCAGGAGCAAGCGACTGTACGGCTGCTTCTGCTGCAGAGCAGGTAACTTTCGACTGGCAGGAGCTGCCAGCAGCTCCAGAGGGATGGGGGAAAGCAGCCCAGCCAGGAGGCAGCTGCGGCTTTCTCACCTCCTCGGGAAAGTTTTCTGCTTCCCAAGCCGTCACCTCACCACGGAGGCGAGCTGCATTCCTTTTCTCACTTTTTTTTTTTAAAGTAATATAAAATTTGTTGGTATTTCACTTTTCCCTCATCCAGCCTCGGTGTTTATGCAAAATAAAGCGTGGGAGGGGTCCCCGGAAGTTTAACTTGGAAGCTGAAGCAGTATTTTGGACCACTAATTAAATACCCCTCGACTTCTTAAGCCAATCCAAGCAACCAAAAAAAAACATCACTTGCCACTTGTTTGTTATCACGGCCGGTACAGCACACACCGCATCCACAGAGCTCTGTTACGGCAGCCGGATGGGCCACATCTTACACACCCATCAAATGCGCATTCATTTATCCCGGGAAATCGTGACTAAAGAAAGAGAGGAAGAAAGAAAGATGAAAGGAAGGAAGGAGGAAGATAGATGTGTTTTTAAAGATAGCATCCGTACAGATTTGTCAGCGCTTGCCCTTGAAGATTGAAAAAAATCCAATTAAATCGTTGTATTAATGATACAGAAAGCCTAACAAGACCAAGGCGATGGGTTCTCCTTTACCTGCCCCTGGCTCTCCCTTTCTCCCCCCCTTGGCTTCCCCCTCGCCGCGGCCGCAGTGCTGCATTTTTCTCTCGCCCGTACCTCGACCGCTACGCCCCAGCCCCGTCTGAGCCACTGCCTCCCCCGATAAAAAAAAAAATAATCAGAGCTTGCAAACGTCTACTGAGTCACTCCCGAGTCAGGATTAAGGGGCACTAACTAGGCAGCAGAAAATCGCAGCCTCCTGGGAGCGACCATCAAAACAAGCAGTGAAATAAAAGAGCTTCTCTCTCTGCTTCCCTTCCTCTCCCCAGAAAAGTCCTTCAGGTTGGCAGCCCGACACACACACACGCACACAACTTCGTAGGGCACTGGCTTGCCCGGGTTTGTTTAGGGGGAGGTTTTTGGGGAGAAGGGGAGGGTTGCTCCCCTGCCCTGCACAGCCACATGTCATTCTAGCAGCTGAAACAATAAATCATGTGGGACCAAGTAAGATTGGCTGGAAACGGACGGCAGGTTCCCCGGCCTGGAGAAGACGGCCATCGTCAGAGCAGAGGGACCCCGCCTTGCGCGGCCCCGGACCCCGGGCCCCAGCGCGGGGGTGGGGAAGGGCCCGGCGGGAGGAGGGGGAGGCCGCGCACCCCCGGGGCGCTGCCCCGCGGGACCTCCGCCTGCCCGTAACAAACTTACAGGATCCGGAAAGGATTTCCCCGGCCGAGAGGGCAGCCTCTGCCCAGCCCCGTCCGCCGCCGCCGCCGCCGCGCTCCCGCTGCCGCCGGCCGCGCCCGGCTCCGCGCCCGCGCGCCGCTCCGCTCCGCTCCGCGCCCGCCCGGCGGCGGCGGCTGGGCGCCCGGGCTCGGTATTAGCCGAGCCCATTGACAGTTTGCAGCCAGCAGCTGCAGTCATTAAAAGCCATTTACACCCTGGCCTCCTCACACAAAGCTGGAGCGCCAACAATTATCTGCTTGCACATTTCAGGACATGAGAGTGTGTCCCTAACAGGCTTAGGGGAGCGCTGAATCCCCGGCCGGGCTGGGCAAACGCAGGGGCTGCTCCCCGAGGTCTGGCGAAGGACCGCCGCGCCTCGGTGACCCTCGTCTTCCAGCCGCGAGAGCCGGCGGAAATGTTTGAGGATGCTGGCTCCGTCCTTGTAAGAGCCTCTGGCTAGCAGGGCTCCGTGCTGGACCTCCGCGGCTCAGAGAGGAGACTGGGCTTCAGGAAGACCTTGGTATTAGCTGATAGGCAAGGTTGTGGGTTTGTTTGGTTATAAACACACACGCACACAGAGTACATGCATTAAAACACCCTACGGAAGGATATTGTAAAAGAAAGATTTTCTCCAGAAATGCAGCTGTTACATGTTTCATATGTCTGGTGGGGAGAAAGGAAAAAAAAAGGGGGGGGGGGGGAAGGAAAATAGAGAGAGGCGGAAGGAAAAGAGAGAAAGAAAGAAAGAATATATGTAGAAGCTTTCAGAGATTCATCAGGAATACTAATAGAGGTGTTGCAACCTAAAGCTGAACGACCAGTGTATGATAGTCTGTGAGATTAAAAAAAAAAAAAAAAAAAAAAAAAAAAAAAAAAAAAAAAAAAACCAAAAAAACCCCAACCCAAAACAACAGAGTCGGTTTGATTGTTATTCTGGAAATACATTTTAAGGTAGTTTAATTTACAGCTCGAAGAAAATGGAATCAAATATTAAGAAACTCCCGCAGGAATTCCCCCCACTCTCCCCTCTATAATCCTTTACATAAAAGGAAAGGATTACAAAGAAAAAGATTTTGTGTGTGTGTGTGTATTAAAATCTTTGGCTAAACATATTGTTGTCCAATTAATACCTCCAAGTCGATTTGTAGAGGGGCTGAGAAGTCTCTTTCCCTCCTTAGCTGTACAACTGGAAATGTGAGCCAGGGAAGGTGGGAGGGTAAAAAGAAGTTTTTCCCAAGTCTGTTACCAGAAGTGCTTAAGCAGATCACTAAAAATTAAGAGGGCGAATTATTTCCATTAGAACTATGAAGCCATGTAGCACACCGATGACAGTTTAGTGGAAATCAGATGAATGTGTCATACAGCGAGCTTCTTCCAGTCCAGCAGCTCTTCCAACTGGACCTATTCATCTGCCACTTAGAATTATTTCACGAGGAGTGCGCTGTGAAAGGATCACAACCAGTTTGGAGCGCAGCTAAAGAACTTCTACCACCCATAGCAGTATTATTATTATCCTTCGGATAGGGCAAGTCACGCTATGTTTTCACATTTTAATTGTAATATCTCACTTCCCCCCCTCCTTCCCTCCATTGATGTCTGAAAGTAGTTTGGGCTCCAAGCCTCACCCCTCGATCTCCATCGGAATGCAGAAAAGATCTTTAAAAAAGTTTTGAATTCCTGAATGATTTTTCTTCTAGAAAGGCGGCTTAGGATAATTATTTCAGCTTTATTGAGGGCAGATTAGTTGAAGTCTGGATGCTGCGTTTCAATACTCGTTGTACATGCCTTTACAATGTCGGTATTGTTTGCTACTGTGTGTGAACCTATTCAAAATATACACTTTTTAACACCAAGCAAAGTCCTGTCTAAATATACACAGTAAGTCTGGAAAGATGTCCATGACCCGTACAAATCTCTGTAAATCACACTTCCATAGCTACAGAAACCAAACAAAAGAGTTACCAGCTCAAGATGCTGATTAAATCTTCTTAAAAGCAACATACCTAATAATAAATATAGTTGCATGGTAGCAAGGTCTGACGACCCAGCTGTGTTTTACTGAGGGATGGACTCAAACCACCACTACGGATATTTTCCCTGCTCTCAATTTCATAATTATAATTTTTAAAAATTAATAAAAAAATTTTTAAAAGCTCAAAACCACTTTGGCTCGCATCCCCTTCCTCTTCCCCGCACGAGAGCCTTGCAAGTTGGGGGGCAGAGTTAGCGGGGAAAAGGAGAGGTACGGGGTAAAGCCCCGGCGGATTTGGGGGTGAGGAACAACCTCGCAAGGTCGCTGGGCTCCGGAGAAAGGAAGGGGCGAGGGGAGGTGAGGCGAGTGGGAGGAGGAAAGCCAGAATACAAGAAAAACAAAGTGGAGAGAAGGAAGAGAAAGGAGAGGGAAAGGGAAGACGAGAAGGAGCGGGAGGGCGGGGAAGCGAGGAGTGGGACGGGGGAGGCAGCGAGCGGGACGCCGCTGGGGTCGGTGGCGGAGCCGGGCGGCCGCAGCAGATCCGGGCTGGGCGCCCTGGGCGGCTCCCGGCGGAGCGGCCGCGGAACTCCGCACACAGCGGATCCCTCCTTCCGCGGAGAGGGGCAGGGAGCGGGAGAGGGGAGGAGAGACTCTTCGGTGAGCCAGGGCTAAACCCAGCCTGTACTGTATGTGCCTGCTTCTGGGAGGGTCACCGGCGCGAGGATGGGTCTAATGATCTCATCTTTCTTTTCTTCCCCGGCACTATTAGTGCTCAGATAGGCAGAATGAAGTGAAACTACGTGCAAATCATGTGTAAATTGTCTCAGTTAGGAGCCCTTTATCCGAACGTGTATCCCAGCCTGGCCCATTTACTTTCCCCCCATATCTCCTTTAGCTTTAACGAGGCTCGTTAAGATCACAATAATATTCCACCCTCTAATTGCTCATCCCATTCAACAAATATGTGCACACTGCTTTTCGCATTATTTGATCCCTTATTTAGGAGGGGTGTGGAGAAGGAGGGGGGAGAGACAGGGAGAAGGGGAAGTGCTGAGATTAGGAGTTGCAAAGATTAAGGAGGAAAAAAAAAAATCCAAACAACAAACCAGGCTTTTCCACCAACCGCCCGGCTTCCCTCCCCCCCGTGCATTTGGGCGAAGTGGTAAAAACCTTCCTTACGTACTCCGTAATGATTGGCAGGGCTGACAGTGATTGGCAGCGGCTGCCATGGCAACGCCACAACGACACTCAGAAGACCAATAGAAAAGCGAAACAAAATGTTTCAGCGCTGCACTCACTGTGGATTTAGGGGAGATATTATGAGGCTGTTGTCATTAGGGCGATCGCTGTTGAATCACTGAATCCTGACTCGGCGGCGGCGCGGGGCCGGGTGTGTGTGAGTGCGTGTGCGTGTGGGGTGCGTGTGAGCGCGCGTGTGCGTGTGCCCGCGTGTGCGTGTGAGTGTGTGTGCCCCCGTGCCTCTATGTGGCTGTGTGTGCGTGTGCGGGTGTGGATGCGTGCGCGGTGCGTGTGCCCTTTCCTCCCTTCTTCCTCCCTTTCTTTCTTTTCTCCTTGATTTATCTCCCCCTCTCCCCGGTCATCCCATGGTGTTCAGGTCCCCGCTAGAGCTTTATCCCACCCATTTCTTCTTGCCAAACTTCGCCGCCGATCCGCACCACCGCTCCCTCCTTCTCGCCAGCGGCGGCGGCGGCGGCAGCGGCAGCGGCTCGGGCTGCAGCCCCGGTGCCGGCGGCGGTGGAGGCGGCAGCTCCCGGGCACCCCACGAAGAGTTGTCAATGTTTCAGCTGCCCACACTCAACTTCTCCCCGGAGCAAGTGGCCAGCGTCTGCGAGACGCTGGAGGAGACTGGAGACATAGAAAGGCTGGGGAGGTTCCTCTGGTCGCTGCCGGTGGCGCCGGGGGCATGCGAGGCCATCAACAAGCACGAGTCCATCCTCCGCGCCCGGGCGGTGGTGGCCTTCCACACGGGCAACTTCCGAGACCTCTACCACATCCTGGAGAACCACAAATTCACCAAGGAGTCCCACGGCAAGTTGCAGGCCATGTGGCTCGAAGCGCACTACCAGGAGGCCGAGAAGCTAAGGGGTCGCCCGCTGGGGCCGGTTGATAAATACAGGGTGAGGAAGAAGTTTCCGCTGCCCAGGACCATTTGGGATGGCGAGCAGAAGACGCACTGCTTCAAGGAGAGGACTCGCAGCCTCCTGAGGGAGTGGTACCTGCAGGACCCTTACCCCAACCCCAGCAAGAAAAGGGAACTGGCTCAGGCCACGGGGCTCACCCCCACGCAAGTAGGCAACTGGTTCAAAAACCGAAGGCAAAGAGACAGAGCAGCGGCGGCTAAAAACAGGTCAGTGGGGCTGCTGTGCCGCTCTCCGGGGCGGGGGGCGAGGTGGGCGGCGGGACCGTGCGGGCGGACGGCCGCGCTCCGCTGCTCGGCAGCCGCCTGGGCGACAGCGCGCCTCTGCCTCTCCTTTCCTCCTCCTCCTCCTCCTCTTCCTCTCCACCGGGGAGAAATCGGTCCCCCCGCCGCGCGGGTAGGTCTTCTCCCGGCAGCCGCAGGGACGCGACGGGGATAGGCACGGCTCAAAGTTGCCTGACGTGCCTCCAGCCCTGTCCCGGCTCCCTACGGGCTCTCGGGGTGCGGACAGGGCTGGGGCTCCCGGCGGGCGTGGGCAGCTCCGCGGGCGCGCGTGTGTGCAGATATGCGCGGAGCGCATCGGCTGCGGCGGGGGCAGCGCCCGACTCTGCCGGCCTCCCTCCCCTCCCTGCGCCGGCGGCAGGCGCGGGGACGGGAAACCCCAGGGCCCTGGCTGGCTGGGCTGCGGTTTGGCTTTCGGCTTGCCGGGATTTGTGCCCGGCCGCTCTCAGGCGCGGTTCCCCGGCCGAAAGGCCGAGGCAGGCTGGGCGGCTCAGAGCGGGTTTCGGCGGAGCCCGCGGCTCCGCTCCAATTGTTCGTGCTGCTCTGCATGCGCGGCGGGACCAGCACGAGCATACCCCAGAGCTCTTTGGCTCACGGAGAAGAGAAAAAATAAAAAACAAAACCCCCAAAAAGCCCACAACAAAACCAAAGCAACATTTAAGAGACCGGGAATCTTTTTTCCCCCTGCATCTCCATTTCTGTGTTTACACCACATGGCGACCTGGCCTCCTGGTCGTGTGTTTCCTGTGCATTTGCACTTGCATTTATTTGCGTGTCTCTCGGTGTCTTTTTTCTTTCTTTTTTTTTTTTTTTTTCCTTTCCGCTTTGCCATGATAAAAGCGAGGCACCCTTCTTCCTTTCTTTTGCTTTTTTTTCCCTTTCTTTCTCATTACTGTCGTAAAAGTTATTTTGCAAATGAAAATGGACCCTTAATTTAGTTTGACACATTGGTTTTATTTTAATTTAAGTTTCGCTACCACTGTAAGCGTGTAAACAAAAACTTGTTCTTATAAATGCTGTCTCCTAAATTCCTCCTAATTATAGCAGTGGTGCTACTGATTAAAGATTCTATAGGAGAAATGCAACCTAAAAGTGCCTCGCTATTTAATTTCCATTAAATGGAAAACAGATCAGCTTAGGACTGTAAATAAACAGAAGTTGCCTACGGATGCTTTTGTTGACTCAACGCTGTTGACAGCAGATGAATGCACCAGGATTTGTAAATGGGGGAAAAATCAAAGACCCTGAAATTAGACAACTTAAAATAATGAGAAATGTAGAATAAGCCGGCTACATTTTTAATGTTCTTCGCAGGAAGTTAAATTTAAAAAAATACCCCAGTGAGAAACATTTGAGCGAAGAGTGTGTTTTGATTCACACAGACAATCCTAGACGCTAGAGGTTGAGGCTGGCTGCTCAGTCCAGGACCTTTACCTCTTATTCCTGAATTAGATTTTCTTTGGGTTTTGAGTGAAATAAACGGACCCAGAGGAATATTTGCAATGCGTTAGGGTAGCTAAAATATTTATTGCCTCTTAAAAAAATAAATAAAAATTCAAAGGTAATATTCCCTTAAGCGTTAACAATGAAAGAAATTAAAGAACAAGCACTTTAAAGCTGATTATGGTTTTCAGATGAAAAAAGGACTTAAATTTCGAGGGGAGAGAAGCGCTGTGTTCCACATTCTCCTCCTTTTATTTTATTCATAGCGCTGCGTCCCTGGGACAGGACCTCCCTCCTTCCCTACCGCAGACTCACAGTCTCTGTGCACTGGGAAATATTTAGGCAGGTGCTGGCTAGAGCACAAAATGGGGTTCCAGTACGATTCTTGCCCGCTACGGACGGCTCCTTGGAGCTTTCCGCGGTGTCCCAGTGTCACGGGGGCTCACCCGCACACGGTTTCTCCTAGGCCCGCCGTGCTGGGGGACGAGCGAACGGCGCTCCGCGGAGCGGGAAGGCGCTGCCGGCGCTTTGCAAGGGCGGGCACGGGGAAGCGCTTGTCCCCGCGCTCCCCGTCCCGTCCCACTCCAGACCGCGGCCCCTGTGGCAGAGCGTGCCCGGCTCGGTGCCCCGCGGCGGGGCCGCACGGCTCGGCCCCGCTCCGCTCCGCTCC